>NW_006442103.1:18380430-18423596 GCF_000325575.1 Pteropus alecto
CCGGGACCCGGCCAAGGAGCCGGGGGTTCCTTTAGCAAGAAAAAAAGGGGGCGGGAAGGGCCGGGGGGCTAAGCTGTCGGCTCGCCACCATGAACGTGGTTTTCGCTGTGAAGCAGTACGTCTCCAAAATGATAGAGGACAGCGGACCCGGCATGAAAGTGCTTCTCATGGATAAGGAGACGGTGAGTTTGCTTTTGCTCAGCGTTTGTTTGTGCGGGGACCCTCCCTCACTCCCTCCCTCACAATAGCCGGTCCCATTCCTCTGCAGGATTTAGTATTGAATTAGAGATGTTTTAAATGAGGGTCAGTTCTGTGTGGCACTGAAAGGTTGTATAAAGCTTGCCAGGGAGGTGTTCGGACGAAATGGCTTTAACCACTGCCAGAGAGTTCTTCCTGCACCCGGAACGATTCCTTGGAATCAGAAATCCTTTTCTACATGTTTCTGCCAAGAAATATGCGAGACTGTGGGATGGTCCTGTTATTTCCACTCAGCGTTGTGTTTTTAAAGTAGAGCTGCTGGGGCTCGAGCTGAGATGCCACGCTATTGTTTGTTGATTACAGAATTTTAAAAAAACTCTTTAAGCTGATAGAACTTTGTTTGGTTTTGGAAAATTATGGATCGTCCATGTTCAGAGAGAGTATGTTTCATTCTGGTACCTTACCTACATGTTTGGGATGCTCAGTAAATGCTATTTACCTATGTTAGTATTTAAGTTATCCGGCTAAGTATTAACAAAAAAAAAAAATGAAGTCTTAGGTATTCTTATTTTGAACTAGCATAATATTAGTAATTCTTTTCCTTTACAGACTGGCATAGTGAGTATGGTATACACGCAATCGGAGATTCTTCAGAAGGAAGTGTACCTTTTTGAACGTATTGATTCTCCAAATCGAGAGATCATGAAACATCTAAAAGCAATTTGTTTTCTTCGACCTACGAAGGTACTGCATAAACTGAGCTGCCATCTGCCCAGGCAACCGCAAGATGCTATGATCTGAAAGCTTTACAGAGGCAAAATAAATTTGTATTATCATCACTTGTGGCATCATAATTATCCCGGTTTATCAGAGTTATAACCTCGACTTTCCTCCTTTTCATTATCTCAGTTTACTCCTTACAGCCAGTTTTTCCTTCAAGATGTCTTTTAGGTTCCCAGATACTTCCAAAGCCACTAACTGCCCTAGCAGAGACCCATGTCACTTTATTCCTGGATTAACCTCCATACCTATCACACTGAACACCATTGCCACTTAATCTTATAGACTTAGACTAATGTCTTGAGCCTATCATTTTATTCACATCTATGCTCAGGAACCTATAATGGCTCAGTTTTACTTCCATGATTATATTTAGTAACTCAGCCCTCGAAGCCCTCCTTTAACTGGTCTGGTCTGTCCCTACGCATCCAACCTCCTATGTCTTATGTCTGCTCCTCCACTACAGCCAACTTGGCCTTTTTATCACCCCTATACATGCTTGTTTCTGCCCTGTCTTTATTCCATTCCCCTAATTGGAGAATTTGATAGACTTCTGTCAGTTTTCATCCATCTTCTAAATCTAACTTGAGTCCTCATGTTAAAATCCTTAACTATTTCAGTCTTATTTTGTACATTCTCTTGCTTTATATTCATGTTCTTCAATTCCAATGTACTCTTTTACCGTGCTTGTGCGTTATGTACTTTCCAGAATACAAATCTGATCGTGTTGCCCCTACTCGAAATCCTTGAATGACTTCTCATTGCTTTTATGATAAAGACAAAACTCTTTACTGTGGCCTACAAGATCCTATCATTTCTACAGCCTCATTTCAAATGATTCTCCCTTTTGCTCTTAGCCACACTAATGTTTCATTCCATTGTGTTCCATCATGCCATAGGATCTTTGCACAAGCTCTTCTCTTTCCATGGAATTTCTTCATTTCTTCAAGCAAATCTTCCCTGGCCTCGCTGACCAGGTCAAACCCCCCTCTTATAAGCACTAACAATACCATCTTCCTCTCCCTATTGCTTGTCATGATTGAAGTGTTATACGTATTGTGTGATTAATTAATATCTGTCTCACCTACCAGTAATAAGCTCCGTGAGAGCAGAGATGGCATCTGTTTTTCACACTGTTATACCCCTAAAGCCTGCCACATAGTGGATAATAAATAGTTCCTGAATTAATGAATACGTTAATACTGTATTAGAGTAATTTCCAACTGTTTCACATTTGTAGCTCTTAGTCATGGAATTCTGAGAGGGATCTTAGAGATCCAGCTAGTCTATCATTTCCTAACATTTTTTATTAGGGAAACTCACATGCTCTCTCAAATTCAAAATATGTTCTTAACAGTTTTTCCTTAAGATTATATTATAAAGTTAATTTTTAATGTATTTTTAAATCTAAATGATAATTTTTAAAAACGTTTCCCATTTAACAAGCAATGCGCATTGTTTACCTTTAATTCTGTAAGGAAATTATGATTTTTTTAACATCCAAAAATGGTATTTTATATCATGTATAGTTTGGGAACCAAACTTATAATGAAATTTAACCATGCATTACAGTATCAAAAAAATACATAAAACCTGCATTATGTTCTCATGCAATTGGAATTCTTGTTTTGACCTAAAAATCAATTGTTGTTTATTTCTAAATTTCGTATTTTATTTTAAAATAATGTAATTATAGAAAAGGTCTTAGCCTGCTGTTTGCAAATATTGCACAAACATTACACCTGTGCAGTCTTAGGTCCCAACAAGTTAAAAGCCAAAGTGAATATAATTAACTATCTTCTCTTGAACATTGGTTTTTAAAGGACTAGCCACATTTTGGTAGTCTATAGAAGGTTTTTAATCAGATGAATACAATTTATTCATCTGATTAGACAAGGAGCTTTGAGGCAAATTTTCAGAATTATCAATTTTATGATGTATTTCAACATCTGTATCCCTTATATTTATTAATCTTAATTTGGCCAAGGTAATGCAGGTAGTTAATATTATATATGATTCCTGATCATTATATTTAATGTATGTCTTTTTTATCCCCAGCCCTCACCTCACCCTGTCAACATTCACACACTTAATCTAGACCTTAGCGACTAGTACTTTCAATAAATACTTAAAAAAAATCAAAAGATGATATTTATGACTTTTTCACTTAATCAAGTCTCATATTTTGTTTGTTCTTTCTTTTGTAGGAGAATGTAGATCATCTGATTCAGGAGCTCCGAAGACCCAAATATAGTATATATTTTATTTGTAAGTATTTTATTTCACCTATTCAATCATGTAACTATATCTTAGCTAGTGTGTTCTATTGAGCACTTCATATCACCAATAAGTTAAGTGAATCCATTACTATAAGAGTCTGTTTTTTTCAATGTCATTTCAAAGTTTTAAAAATCTTACAGCCGACATTCTATTTCAGAAAGCTATATATGTGGTTTCCTTTAATCATTAGTCACCTATGTAAAAAAATTGTTTTTACTCTACCTTTCAAAATTCTTTGTAAGTCAAAAGTTGTAAGTAGCCAGATTTCATATCCTATCTTTGCAAAAAAAAAAAAAAAAAAAGTATATACTTATTCCTATTTTATACCTTTATGAACTGAGCCATGGAAGCTGATTTATTTATTCAGAGGGAGGATATACTTGAGTTTGTTGGAAAGGCAGAGATTTACATTACATACTAGATGAAAACATTTCACTTTTCGTTGCTACTTTATGTAGTACTTGAAAGTATAAATCATCAGGTAAATATCTCTTTTGTGCATAATTTTTTTTTTGGAGGGGAGTGGAGACCTGGAAATAAACTAGGTATGTGGTTACTAGACAATTTATATGGATTTTTTTTTTTTTGATGTATTTTCCATTCTGCTTTGGAAGTTACATCCATTCTCCTCTAGATGTCATTATTGATCTTTATAGGTTAGTATAGTTTGCTTGATTTCTATTTCTAAAACCAAAGACAATACTCGGTCGGGCATTTGAGAAGTTTTAAAGCTTAGTGGAAAGCTTTGGATTTTTAGGGTTTAGACTATAGTCTACGACATGCGTACTTTCTTCAGCGTATACTATAATTTAATAATAGTAACACAAATTAACATTTATGATAAGACTTTGTACTTTATAAAGAACTTTCTTATATATTATTTCATTCAGCTCTTACAACAATCCCAAGTGGTAAAAATAGGCAGTTTTATTAGTTTCTGTGTTCCTAGTTTTTGTTTTGTTTTGTTTTGTTTTTTGGCTAATAGTCACAGGTTTTCTTTTTTAATTAAACTTTTTATTTTGAAATAATTGTAGATCGAGATTGAAATAAACTAAAGTGAGTTTATATGTAGTAATTTTATTCGTTATAAACTTTCAACACAAAACTGGCCTCCTGCTCATCTCGTTCTTTAAATAATCTTATTTTTGTATATTTTTATGTTTACTAAATATCTTGTGTAACAGGCTCTTCCCTTTATTGAGAAAATTTTTTATTATGGAAGTTTTCAAGTATGTATAAAAGTAGACAGAATAGTATTATAAATTCCAATGCACCCATCTTCCAATTTCAGCAATCACTGTGCCATGACTATACTGCCACCTGCACCCCCACCGATATTATTTTGAAGGAAATCTAAGACATTATATGATTTTATTCATAAGTATTTCTGTATGCTTCTCTAAAAGATAAGGACTCATTTTTTAAAATACTATTTTTTAAAAAAATACTATTATTACATCCAAATAATGAAAAATTATTCTTATTTTTAAATATTCACTCAACATTCACATTTAAAATTCTCGAATGTCTTTTTTTTTTACTGTTTGTTTGAATCAGGATCATAGTAAGGTCCACACATTGCTATTGGTTGATAATGTTGTTTAAGTTTCTTTACTCTTCTATAAGTTCTCTCTCCTGTGCAATTTATTTATTGAAGAAGCTACACTGTTCTGTTAAAAGTTTCCTACAACCTAGATCTTGCTGAATATATCCCTGTGGGGTAGTTTAACATGTTCTTTGCAGTTTTAAATGTTCCTCTATCTTCTAGTTTCTGTAAATTGGTACTTGGTATAGAGGCTTACTTAGATTCAGACCTGATTTCTTTGGGGCAGGAATACTTCATACGAAGTGTTATATGCTTCCACTGATCATCTCTTACTGTGATAGTCACAGTAGTTGATGCTCAATGCCTAGGTCCAGCCACTGATTCATTGGCTAATAGTCACAGGTTTTCTTTTTTTCAACCATTAGGGGTTGAAAAAAATGATGATGTTTTAATTCTATCATTATCATTCCTTCTTTATTTTTTAGCCAGATGTTTCTATAAAGAGAAGTTTCCCCTCGTTCACTATTTTGTTGTTTGGTAGTACAGTTTGTAATAAATGGATGAAAACTTACTTCTTTCCCTTTACTTGCCATTTTCAAGATAAGACTTGGTTTCCTAGCATCTTCCAATGCCTACAATAGTAATCCTTTTTTTAGTAAAGTATTATTATGAATTTATGGATTTAAACATGTTTAAACTACTCATTACAATTTGAAGGTGCTCGACTTTGACACACACCACAATATACACTAAACTTCAGTTCGTCATTACCCTTTAACTATCAGGCTTAGTTATGTCTGTTGCACAGAGATGGTCTCCTTTGAGTCAACCACAATTATATGTCTGTTTCAGATTTCAGTAATGTGATCAGCAAGAGTGATGTGAAGTCATTAGCTGAAGCTGATGAACAAGAAGTTGTGGCTGAGGTTCAGGTAAACATATTGGTCTGTTTCGGGGGTCCCCAAGCCCCAGGCCAAGGACCAGTACCGGTCCGTGGCCTGTTAAGAACCAGGCCACACAGCAGGAGGTGAGCAGTGGGAGAGCAAGAGAAGCTGCATCTGTATCTGCAGCCGCTCCCCAGCGCCAGCATCACCGCCTCAGCTCCACCCCAGATCATTAGGGATTAGACTCTCATAGGAGCGCCGGTCCCTCGTACCAAAAAGGTGGGGGACCGCTGCTAACACATCTCTTCTATTGTCCCTTTTTAAAGTTTGAGTCTAAAAATAAAGAAGATGCTGTCTCAGAAGAAGGGAGGCTGTTGATCAGACACAATAAATATTCATCACACCAGACCATACTCATATTTAGAAAGTTTGGAAGAAGTGTCAAATTGGATGGGGACAGAAGGAGTCACTGGGAATAAGGAGATTGGACTGGCACTGGATCCTACTAGATTGGTAGGAAGAGTTTCACAGGGCTGGGGACAAAGTCAGATATGTCCTAGGTTAGTTTGATGGGCTGCATTATAAGAACGTTCATGTACAGGACGACATCTGACTGGGGGAGGACAGGAAGTGGAGGGCGTGGATGAGGCTGGTTAAAGTTCCCTTTGCAGTTTTCTCACTTTGGGAATAATAAGATGATGTTTGTCATTAGGTTGAAACTTGGAAACTTCTAAGTATTTATTCTTCATACTACATAATACATCACATTAGAACATACCTTGTTACCCTTTCCGCCTTAAGCAGTTTAGTGTTCTCAAATACGTTTATCACAAACATTTGAATATGTTTATGACCTAAGTGAAAATATTTTCTTCAGGGCAGCAAATAAACAAGTTTCGGATATTCAGAAGTATGTGCTAAGTGATAAATGAATAAAAAAGGACCTATTTTAAATCATAGTCTCCCTCATGAGAACGTACTGGAAGGCAAAGTTCTTTTTCATCTGAGTATGACACCGTATATCCTATAGCAGTATTTTATTTTTGCTAATTGATAAGTGTGCGTAGAGACCTCCAGGAATATGCTTCTGCAACTTTTGTTTTGTTTTTTTAAAGATTTGTTATTATTGCTGCTGTTTTATAATTATTTTATTTATTTCCCCACATCGACTATGTTACTCAATTAGAATTGATCAATTTTTGTAAATCTTTCATATTTGCATTTCCTCAGATTTGATATCACATATGAAAATATTACTGCATGATGCAGTTGGAGTTTATGGAATGACCGAATGATCTTGATGCTTTGTTTGCAGGAATTTTATGGTGACTACATTGCTGTGAATCCACATTTGTTTTCCCTCAATATTTTGGGTTGCTGCCAGGTATGGAAGGAAAGGATTTTTTTTTTTTTTTATTGTATTTATCAGGTGGGAGTAATCAAATTTGTAAGAAAAAATTAAAATACTTTCCCTGAATATATGTTTTTAACAAAAAGGGTCGAAACTGGGATCCAGCCCAACTGTCCAGAACGACTCAAGGACTAACAGCTCTCCTTTTATCGCTGAAGAAATGTCCCATGATTCGTTATCAGCTTTCATCAGAGGCAGCAAAGAGACTTGCGGAATGTGTTAAGGTATGGCAGTCTCTGCTCCTAGTTCCAAAACATTGAGGCCATTCATTTCCTTATATTTCAGAAACTAAAGGAATATTTTACCTACAACCAAAGAAATGATGTGTTAGGTTTATGGCAAAGTAATTCAAAACCAAAAGACACAAATTAGAGCTAAACTTCATAGGTTTCATCCAAGAAATATTTCCAAGCTACTTAACTTCTTTTGATCTAGTTAAACTACTTGTAAAATAGAGTTTCAAATCCTAACTTCTTAAACAGAACACTACTGAACTTCACCAAGCTTTTGAATCTTTTTATGGAAGGCCGACGAAGGTGCAAAGAGCTGTCGTTAAATGTGATTGTTATTTATTAATCTCCTATTTATATCATCTCTATCTGCAACTGATTTGTTGACCAACCCATCTTTCCCTCTCACCCACAGCAAGTAATAACTAAAGAATATGAACTGTTCGAATTTCGACGGACTGAGGTTCCTCCACTGCTCCTTATTTTAGATCGCTGCGATGATGCCATCACCCCATTGCTAAACCAGGTGCGAACCCTTTGTTAGCATAACAGAAGGATGATTTCCAGTGGAATTCATCAACATGCAGATGCGGAAATGAGCAGCATGGTGCATGTATTTGCCTCCTATTTGCCGGTCTTGTTTTGCCTTGTATTTCCTGCTGTTTTGATATCACTATTCTTCTAGCCACAGTAATCTTTGATTCTTTCTTCTGCCTCATCCTTCCTGTCCCTTTCTGCCACCACCCACACCCCTAATCAAGGCAACTTCTAGGTTCTGTAGATTCTATTTCTCCAGTGTCCGTCTGTTCTTTTCCATTCTTTCTTCCATTACCTTGGTGAAGACCCTAATCTCTTATGGGAATACGGAAATAGTCATCTACTTAATTCCCACTTTTCATTTCTTCCCATTCTAATGAATTTCACAGACACAATGAGGTTAAATGACTTTTCCAAAAGCACAGTTCCGATCCTGTTATTCCTGGCTTAAAAATCTTCATTGGTTCCCATTTGTCCAGTGGGTTGAAAACAGACTCCTGAACTTGGCATCCAAGAGCCCTCACAGTCCAGGCCCAGCCTTGTGAAACGCACGGCTCACCACTGTGCGGATTTGCCACACCGTTTCTGCCATCAGTGCACTCATGTCGTGACCTCTGTCTAAACTCTGAAATGCTTGGAATGCCTTCTCTTCCCGACTCTGCCTATCAAAAGTCATCTTGAAAGCCACTCGAAACATCTCCTTGAAACCTTTATTCTTTCAGTCAGACATGTTCTTTTTTCCCCTGAATTACCGTGGAACTTTGTGTCTCTTATGTCTCATGCTGCTCCGGCCATGTTGCAACTTCGATTGTTTTCACTCTCCTAGGTTATACATTCTTTCAGGGCAGACTGCGTTTGTTCTTCCGCAAGTACAAGCACAGTGCCTTGCAGAGTAGATGTTTTATTAACAGTGACTTTGAATTTGTAGAGAAAGGCACAGTCTATATTTAAGTTGCTTCCCAGTTTATAATAATGTTAATGCTGGGGAAGTCTGTGGCCGTGGAATGCGACTTCTCTATGATAGAATAGCCTTGTATTCCTAAAATTCAATATAATATATGTTCACTTAAAAAAATATATAATATAAAAAATTAGAAAGAGAAATGATTGCCTATAATTCTGTTTCCCAAAGAAAAGTAACCATTCATTCAATGGATTTCGCTGAGGACCTATTATGTGCCAGGTACTGTTTTAAGTCCTGGAGATAAAAGGTTAAAAGATACCGTCTCTGCTCTCAAAGAGCTCATGGTCCAATGAAGAGAGAAGTAAACAGAAAATTTAATTATAGAGTAGGTGCTGATGGCAGTGGTGTGCGCGGGATGCTGTCTATGGAAGCATTAAAAAAAACCTCAGTTATTTCTTAATCTAGATTGCTTAAGATGAAATAATACACATATAAATAATTCTTGCATTTAGATTCTAGATTTAGAGGGTAATTTGCTGGAAAATACTTACTTTTGTCTAATGGACCTATGACTAAAAGTAACCCATTCTCCATAAATGGGGAAAAGGCAGAATTTGGGGATTTTCCTTTCCCATTTTACCAAATAAGTTCACATATGTAAGACTGGAAACCAGTCCTTCTTCACAAGTCATATTAAGTAAAAATATAAAATAAAATGAATTCAGAGGCAAGCTTCTGAATACGTGTGTTTTCATCAACTCACAAGGTTTTTTCTGATAATATTAGTGTTCCCAGGATAAATATAGTAGCACTCAAATCTGCAAGAACACACTTCTCGTGCTGCAGAAAACCACAGAAGCGCACAGGAAATGGTACAGCTCGTAGCTGCAGTACCAATATAGCCCTATCTGTGAAGCCAAAAATATACTCTTAATTCACAGGCAAAAATTGGAGCTAATGATAGATCTTATTTGTTTTCTTTTTATCAGGAATATTAATCTTGCTGCCTTTCTTCCAAAAGTGTGAAATCTAAACGTATTTTGACTTTTGGATGTTTAATCAATTAAAATGACAATTTTAATGCTTAGTATAGCACAAAATATCAATAAAATTTGAACTAAGTAGAGAATCTCCATGTAAACTAATTACTAAGAATGTTATCCGTTTTTATTGGTTTTCCTGAACATTTACTTTTTCCATGTTTTCTCAGTTACCAATTTTTTTTTTTTTTTTTGGTCATGATTCTTCATTTAGTGGACATATCAGGCCATGGTCCATGAACTACTGGGCATAAACAACAATCGGATTGACCTGTCCAGAGTGCCGGGCATCAGTAAAGACTTAAGAGAAGTGGTCCTATCTGCTGAAAATGATGAATTCTATGCTAACGTAGGTGATTTTAAAATTTTTTAATTGATTTTTATGTTAATATTAACTTGTTAAAATGAGAGCAGGTATGGGATTTCATGTGGAAGGATGATAGAGGCATTGTGTAGATAAACTGCATCTCAAGGGATGATTTTATACTTTTAAAATTAGAACCCGATTTATTGACTTCCGCCCCTTCCGTAGCCCTTTGGGAGAACAGTAATGGTGGTGTTCATCACCGGTGCCCTGGCCGATGTCCAGATATGGTCATTATGATGGAATTTTCTTGCCTTTCAATTCTAACTGCTTTCAGGAGTCGTTTTCACTTCTTTTAAATTGTCTGAAAGTCAGACTAGTTGATAGAACTATGTTTCCAACTTCCTTTTTCACAGAATATGTACCTGAACTTTGCCGAGATTGGTAGCAATATAAAGAATCTCATGGAAGACTTTCAGAAGAAGAAACCAAAAGAACAGCAAAAACTAGAATCAATAGCAGACATGAAGGTAAATTGAACATGTGCATGGATGACTAACATACAAGACTTTGGACCTATTCATGTAAGCAGCATTTCTGGCATATTCTGGGTCTGATTTCTACCTTGATTCATTTTGCTTGGTTCGAAGTTATTTTCTATAATAGTTCTCTTTAGGAAATAATATCACAAAAACTTCATAATAAGCCATATACTTCTTTCCATTCTTCAGTCATATTTGGACTATTTAAAAACCCAGTCTGCTGACATACACCGGTTCTTCTCTTTTTAGGCATGACAGAATGCCAGTAATCGAAACCCGTAGATGCCTTAGTCTGGGCAGAAGAATAATCCTTCTTTTTTTTTTTTTTTCTTCCTTCTTCATATGTGCCTATCCTTGGTCAAGAAATAACAGAACCCCAATTGATGTTTTTCCCATGGTAGGCCTTTGTCGAGAATTACCCACAGTTCAAGAAGATGTCTGGGACTGTGTCGAAGCATGTGACCGTGGTTGGGGAGCTGTCTCGGCTAGTCAGTGAGCGGAATCTGCTGGAGGTTTCGGAGGTTGAGCAAGAACTGGCCTGCCAAAATGACCATTCTAGTGCTCTCCAGGTATCTGTTTAGTCCCATTTGATGAGCACCTACTATGTGTAAGGTACTGTGCCAGGCAGAGCAAGAGATACAAAGGCAAGTAATCCTTCTTCACCAACATGGAACTTAACAGTCTACCAAGGAGTTGAGACAAGGACACAAATTTATGTTTTTTAAGATAGCTACATGATAAGAGCCACAGGAGAAAAATAATGTGCAATTCCAAAGGGTCCAGGCAGTTAACTGAGTATTTAGGAGGGCCGCCTAGTCTACTAGAAAGAACACTAGACTAAAATCGGAAGATCTGGATTTTAGCGTTTGGTTTACCACTTACTGGCTTTGTGACCTGGAGCTGTTGGCTTAATCTCTAAGCCAGTTCCTCATTTGTAAAATAGATATAATAATGATATTTATTTCACAGAGTTATTAGGAAGATTTTAAAGGATATAATTATATTAAAATGCATTATATAAGTATTTTTACTATTGAACATCTGCTTTTCATTCCAAACATGTGAATGCCTGCTATATGTACATACACGTGAGGGTCTAGAGATACAAAGATGAATAAGATACCATCCTTTCTCTCAAAGAGCTTACACTATAGTCAGAGAGAAAGAAATTTAAACCAGGAATTATAATACCATGCATAAGTGCTATTTTAGAGGTATTTCCAAAGAGAAATGGAAATACAAAAGAAGGACAACTGTTCTCTCTAAGGATGAAACTTCTTAGAGCCTTTTAGAGAAGATGACATTAGACTTGGGTCTGGACAAATAATTAAGTAGGAGGAATGCACCAATCAGAGAAAAGGGCGGGGGGAATTCTTGGCAGAGAGAATGCAGGCATGGGGATGTAAATAAATAAGTAAAATGAAGGAAGCAGAATAATTCAGTGTAACTGGTGCAGAGTACGAGATGAGAAGTTGTCTTAGACGAGCCAGAAAGACATACTGGGGCCAGGTTATGGCCTTGACAGGAGGTTGGGCTTTCATCTTAAAATAATGGGAACTGCCAGAGAATTTTAGAAGAAAAGTGACATAAGCAGACCCTGGCCTCAAGAAATTTACAGTTTAGTTGAAGAGACAAAACTAAAGCACAAGAAACAATTAGGCAGTGTTTCTAGAAAATATTTAATCAAGTCAAAATTGTGATACTGTAATACGATTGGAGGTTATTGGGGACAGTTTCTTAGAGAAGGTGATGGACCATAAGGAATGAATAGAATCCGGAGGAGGATTTCAGTCAGGGATAACAGCAAAAGCAAAGCTGCAGAAGTATGCAGAAAATAATAAATAGTTTGACCCGTTGAGAGTGGGTGTGAAAGAGAATAGGAGATAACATTGAATTGGTAAACAGGACCAGTTTATGAAGAAGCTTATTAAGAGGAATTTGTACTTGCTGAGAGAGGCAGAGAGATCCATCGTAGGGTCTTATATAGAAAGTTGATGTGATGAAAGCAGTATTTTAGGAAATTTAATCTAGTTAGGATGCTTTGGAGGTGAAAAAACTGGTCAGTGAGGCTAGTAGACTCATAGCATTAACAGTAAAAATGAATAGGAAGGACAAATCCGAGACACATTTCAGAAGGAGAAAACAACAATTTCGTGACAGTTTGGATATAAAGATAACAAGACGGAACGAATCAGATCATTCCAAGGTTCCTGAGACATGACAAAACGTGGCATCACTGACAATGAGTAACCTGAGAATAAACGGCCTTTAGGAGACAGCCATTTCTAAGCCACTTATTATAAGGAGCATATTTCCTAATTAATAAGGACCCAATATTCTAAAACTTAGCCTCTTTCTTTCCCTGCTGCAGTTCTCCTTCACTTTATAAAACAAAGCCAGCATGGTATAATGGAAACAACACAGGCTTTGGAGCCAGACTGTCCTGGCTCACAGCCTGTTTCTACATACCAAAGTTTTCTTTGGGAAAATGGTTTACTTTGCCCAATCCTCAGGGGTAATGATTTCAAACTTTTAAATTATGAGAATTCGATGAAATATGGAAAATTCTTCATATGTGATGGGTTCTTTGTAAATGTTGGTTTCCTTCCTCTAAGAATAATTTTTTAAATATATGGTACAACCAGAAGACAACAATCCACCGCCTGGCATTGCTCTAGTTATACCAGCTTCTTTACTGGGATTTATAGTTATAGTTGTTGGTTTTTAATTTTTTTAAATGTTTATCAAGATTTCCTCTGAAAACACCATTATTTTGAAAATCATAAAGATGCTATTTGCTTCCATCGTCACTTTTGATTTTATACCTGTGTTCTTAAATCTTCACAGAAAACTTTATTATTTTATTATTATTTATTATTTTTTAATTGTTTTAAATTCAGATTCTCTTAAATAGATAATGATAGTACTCGGTGAAAAATATACAGTTAAAACTGTCTCTTACTAGTTTCACATGCATCCTTGCACGTATTCTGTGTATGTGAAAGCCTGTACGAGTGTCTTCTTCTCTTTTTATCATAGTGTACACATAGTTCTGCATTTACTTTCTCACTTAACCATGTATCTCAGAGACTGTTTCAGATCAGAACCTAAAGACTCAGTCTTCTGGATCACTAAATAGCATTGCTCTGTGAAGATGTATCACAATCTACTTAACTGGACCAACTTACTTTAAACAACACTACTAAAGACAGTTAAGAGTTATTTTGTAGACCTAATAGAATTATTTTATTTTTTCAATAAAATAAGTTTTCTCTTATTAAATGAAAACAAAATTTAATCCTACATCTAAATTTAAATTTCCACATGTTTCTTTATCATTTTATTTTCCCTTTAAAACAATAGAACCAAACTTAATCATTACCCAATTTTACTATCTTTATTTGTATCTCTCTACCATATGGAAAGCAGTTAGAAAAAGTTACTGTAATGCCTTGCCTGAAATCTTATTTTTTGTTTACTCTAAAAGAAAGATAGTGCTTTTAAAATATGAGTTCCATTTGTGATATACTGTATATTTTATATTTTAAAAAGTTATCTTTTGAAGGTTTTCTTGCCCGTGGTCTTAGGGTTTTACACTGAGCAGTTGATTTGGGCTCCCCCATTATAAAGGATTTCTTTGGCAACGTGATTTAAATAGTCTATAAAGGAAACTTTTGTCTGATAATGAGTAGATGCCAGGGGCCTGACCCCTCGATGGGTTGGAGCATTCCTTGGCTTGACCTTAGATGATAATTCATCATGAAGCCATGAATTGAGGTTTTTTTGAGTAGAGATGAAGTTTGCTTTATTGAATAGTAACTGTGACATGAGGGAAAAAAGCTTGTATGTTGCCAAAAATTAACCTGTAAATTGCTGCCACTTCTAACCAGGTATTCTACAGGCTAACAAAAATTTGATTTAAAAAGAATTTCACTAGAACCAAACTGCAGTCTACTGCCATTGAAATATATCCGTAGCTTCGGGAAAGATTCGCTTGATTAGTAAGGAAGACGTTTTTCATACGGTGAACAGATCATCTTCGGAAAGTAAACAATATCCTCTTCGTGTTGTCACCACAGCTTTTCACTTGGAAAGAGAAACTAGTCTATTTTATATCCTTCTTTCCTGACCTTGGAGAAAAGACCTCAGATCATTCTATTAACACATTAGTAAAGACTCAATAAATATTTGTTAGAAAATGAAGAGAAAGTTCTATTTGAAGCGGCATGGAGTAGTGGCGAAGAGCTTCAGTTTGAAAATTATTCTTAATCACTGAAGTCTTACTCTTTTTGTCTAAAAAATGAGGAAAAATAACTGTGCTAGTTCAAAGATTTTTGTGAGGCTACAATGAGCCAATACATGTAAAGCACTTAACATGGTACCTTATGACATTCAACAAATATTAACGGTCACCATTATCAATATTGTTATTTGATGGTACATTCTGTTTTCTTTATGGCACCCAGGACATGTGTTTTTAGGCCACTCGTGACCTTGGATCTCTCCCTGATTCCAGAAGGTTTTTGTTGTTATTGTTTTGCTTTGTTTTGTTTTGTTTTTTGTTTCTCATTAAAATCATAAAAAAATTGCTGGGGACGCATAGAGCTGACAATTTTACTTTCATCAATTAAGAGTAAAAATGATCCTTCTCTCTCTAAACCAGTGTTTAACCAGTGTTTCAGAAACAGTACTGAACAGCAGAAGATCTAGAGCAAAGCTCGATTTTATGTTGACTAGTCATTAAGAAAAATAATACTGCCTCAAATTTATTTACCAGTCAGTATAGTTGGGTGCTGCCTACTTCCTATCATCTTTCCTAGATAAAGTCTTTACAGTCCCATAACCCTGTTCTCTCGAACAGTTAGAATAGACTCATTTTTTTTTTTTTATCATGTCTGCATGTTGAAGGCTTCTGCCAATTCCATCTTGCTGTTCTAATCTTTTGGCTTATAATGCTGTTCATTGACTTACTACATTATCTACAACATGATAACAGATAACAAAGTAGAGATCCTGTCATTTAAGTTTAAATTAAAGCAAAAAATAGAAACTATCTCTCTCTAGTTGCTGACTTCATCTGTAATTTTACAATGATTTAAAATGTAGGTATGTCATTATAAAAGTATTTTCTTCTTGTGCTGCTTCATCATAGTTTTGGGAGAAGAAAACAAAAAAATAGTCATCCCAAAACAATAGAAGAATCTCTAAATATCAGAAAAGAATTGTTTTTAATTGAACTCTTTTGAGTGACTGTTAGCTCCTTTTTGAAACTTGACCTTCAAGGACAGTGTTTTTTGCTCTTCTTTGCCTATTCCTTGATTTGACCTATATGAATGTTAGAATTCAGTGGAAGGTTTTTGAATCTTATAAACAGAGAAAAGTTTTCTGTTTTGTTCTTTATTCAGTCATTGTTATTATGTGATACTATGTTTCTCTCTTGATAGTCTCAAGGCTTATGGAAATTTTAATACGAGAAACCAAGAAGTTTATTATATCATTTAGTCATAATTCCAAAATGTAAATACCACCATATAGCACATAGCCGCTATGTAATTAGAAATCTCTCAGATTCTTTTTCTCCTCTTCTCGGGCTAGTACCCTGCAATCTCAATATAATGCATGCCATTGTGAGCCAAGTTGATGAGTCAAGTAGCCACGAGGGAAATAGTTTAAAAGTAAGTCAAAGAATAACATGGGAACCAGGAAGACAAAAATACCTTTCTTCTTTAAGGACTTACGTAGCTGAAAGATAAGAAAGAAAGCCTGTGCCTACAAGATTCTTGTCATGATGAAATATATCAATCTAGCCAGAATACTGACCTAAGCCATGGCTCAAAAGTAAGCAAAGTAGTCTACTCAGAGTCATCTCGGACCAGCTCTGCACCAGGTCCTCAACAGAAAGTAAGACTCAAGCCTGGGACTCTAAATACCAGTATCAGATCTCAAGGAATAGAAGTAAATTCTTTAATGGGAGACAACCAAGTGAAGATACAAGCGAAGGCAGAAAGGAGAGAGGGTTAAAGCTGATTGCTGCACAGTCTGTCCCCGTGCCAGTTTTGTGGGTTTGTGGTTACTTGAGTATCTCAGATTTGCTTAAAAGTACAGGGATGGGTCAGCTAGAAATTGAGTAGATGTAAGGTTAAAAAGGGCGACTGCAAGAGCAGGAAATGAAACGTGCCTGTAAGAAACGTGACAACATAGATCCCAGATAGATGTTTCAAACTTACGCCAAGTTAACTGACATACATATGAAATTGTGTGTTTTTACTTCATAATAATTTATACCCTGAAATTTCTTCATATTATAGTAGAAACTAGTGGAACATTTGAACAGCTACTCTAAATAGGTCGTATTCCATGCCTGCTCTGTGGAAAAGGTACCACAAAATGAAGAAAAGTAAGGACGTTCTTACGACTGCAGGGTTTAAATCTGTAGAAGAGAAATGTCTTCCTTTCTGATTCCATATGGATGATGGTAGTGAAGCGTTCACGCAGAAAAGCAACAACAGGGACCCCATTCGGAACTTCCTACCTGAGAGTTGCCTGGTAGTCCCCCATTAGTGGGAACAGAAGAGCTCCTGGCATTGGAGCTGGTCGCTGCGAGGTACCGAGAGGATAGTGGATGTGAAAGCACCTTGTAAGATGTGAAATGCCATACAGATGGGAGTTATGTCCTCAGAATCCCGTGCCCTCCAAGGCTCTTGCAATCTTTCAGTCCAACCCATTTCTTTCTGATTTCCATATTCCTATTAATAGCATCTCCTCTTTCAGTCTATCAGACTAATTCCAACATTCTTTAGAGTATTTTGCAAATGTCACCTCCTCCAAGAAGTCTTTCTTGATTCCTCAGCAACCAAATATACTTTGCTTTGTCCCCTCCCCCCCATTGCACTGATTTTCAGTTTTTGATTTTTGTTTTATTTTTTGTGTATCTTACGTTTCTGTTATAATACCACATATGTTTTCTGAAAAACCTCATATTCTGCAAAATCATGCACTAAAAATAAAGGTTATGGGAAAATAGGGTTATAAGCAGATAGCTTAAAATCTATATAACTAAAAAAAAATCTATATAACATTGTATGCAGAGTCCAATAAAAATAATAACAGGCCTAATAAAAATACTAGCAGAGTTATATCTCCACTGTCACTTGTCCATAGAAACACTCAGTCCATCCTTTGTGGCCTTATTCCTGAGGCTCGTGTTTTATTCATCAAGATATAAGGTCTCAAGAACATTGCTTCTCATGGAGCCTAGTTTCATCAAAATTAAAAATACAATATGGGGATAGCAATCAGTTTTTGGTTGTTTTGTTTTGCTTTTTAATGCAGAGAAATACTTTGCATCCTTTTCATTTACATTTGTCCTTCCCCCAGATAGCTTTGTATAGTGGAAAGTACAGAGGTTCTTAAAACTGCAAAATCAGCTACTTCTTGCAGAAAACATTTCTGTAGGATTTTCATCTTTTTTTCTTAATATATTGGTAAAGTTTTGTCTTTAAAGAGGAAGCTCGTCCCTGGTCTCTTCTAAGTATTAACATGCTGGAAAAGTTATGTATAAACCAGTATGCCTTCTGTGTTAAACCGACGCCATTCCCGTATTCATCAACCTCATAGAGCTGAAGTGCATTCAGGAAGCAGCCTTTTTAGCACAATGGGCTACACCTGTTTCACTCCCTTGTCTGTGAACTCTGTGAAGACAGAAACTGTCCCTAACTCATCAGTGTATCCCCTCCAGGGCCTGGCCTAGTGCCTTATGCCCAGGGGAGAGCTCAAAAAGTATTTGTTGGCTTGAATTAATTTGTTCTGCACAATAAATATAAATCTTCACATTATGGAAGTCCCTTCATGTGAGGGTTGACAAAACCCAAACATGAGTTCATCTAGCTTCCTCTGCGGGTCCGTTCCGGCCCTCTTCCATATGCTGTTTACATACTCATATCCCGGTAGACAACACTGAGACATATTGTTACATCTGATGCATCTTGGAGATTAAGCCAGTCCTTTGTAAAATTCTACAACTCATCTCCATTTCACTGGCCAGTCGCTCACACTAAAAGGAAGCACCAGAGTTTTTGAGTCAACTGGTCAGTTCTACTGAAGCAGTAGAAATAGTATACATTGTTCTTGTTTCAGCGAGGAAATTTCAACCTTCCCTACATGGGACCCTGGACCATCTCCACAAAGGAAAGGAAGAAAAGGAAAGAACTATCCAGAGCTAAATTCGTTTTTGTCCTAAAGCAATTATGATGGGAATTTATTTCATTATTTAGTTCTTATCTAAGGCAAAAGGCATCTAATTGTGGTTGAAACAGTTGCCGAACCTGTGACCACACATCGCCATAGTAGTAACTTAGGAACGCAGACACATTACCACCGTTCAATAATTATGAGATCTGCGGTATTGTACCACATCACTCAGGAATGGGGGATAGATATCAGTTCTCTCTCTCTTCCCCCAGAATGTAAAGAGGCTCCTGCAGAACCCCAAAGTGACGGAGTTCGATGCTGCCCGCCTGGTGATGCTTTATGCTCTACATTACGAGCGACATAGCAGCAACAGCCTACCAGGACTGATAATGGACCTCAGAAATAAAGGTGTTTCTGAGAAATATCGAAAGGTAACCAAGTTTAAGTGTTAATCCCACCAATCAGGAAACAACTTTGTTATTATGTTCTTACTCAGACAATACATCATACTGTTTTTATTCACGTAAATGTATAATTCTGTTCTCTCATGTCTCGATTTCTTTAATAAAGTTATTTTCTTATGAAATGAGTTTCCTGATCCCCAAGTAATAAGAAGTTGTTTCTCTTTTTTTATAGCTCGTGTCTGCAGTTGTTGAATATGGGGGTAAACGGGTCAGAGGAAGTGACCTCTTTAGCCCCAAAGATGCCGTGGCCATTACCAAACAGTTCCTCAAAGGACTGAAGGTATGACATCTCTGTGCTGCCCTGAGTGAGCGAAATCGAAGCCCCTGCGGCTGAGTGAGTAAATCCGGTCTTCAAAGCAGCTTCCGAATTGCTGCTGACTTAGTACTGTGTCAGTTAAGTGAAACTAAAGCTGACGTCCTCATGAAAGCTTTTCCTGTAAGTGCTTTCTATATTGGAGCAGCAGCAGCATTGGACCAAATAGCTGAGCAGAGAATAATGAGATATTTCCAGGAAATACCCAAGAATGAAAAGGTAGACAGTTCTGTTAGTCATTGTTATTTTACTGCATTTGTTTCTAGTTAAAGATTTGTTAGGTAGGTTTGCTTTGAAGGAAAATAAAGATGAAGCAAACAATTGTAGATCTTTTAAAAATACCTATTTTCTTAAAATGGTCAAAGATTAGTCTTAATCTGCTAGCCTTTCTTATGTTGCTGAAATTTTCCCATTTTCCTGAGTGCGTCTAGTCTCCTTTTCTACATAATCTTTTTTTTTGTTTGTTTATTCTACCATCATATAACATTTTCACAAAAGGATGAGGGTCAGTGAAGAGATGATAAAGGATTTAAGCAATTCCATTTAAAAAATTCCTTTATAACAGGTAGCCTTAAATTATAGTCTTATTATGGGATTGGAACACTTCTAATTGATGCAAATAATTTTTTAAATTATTTAACCATAAAATTTTCCTCAAATTCCTATCCCATGAAACCTCTATTGAGTGCATGTCCTTTTCTGATAAGAATATCATAAACCGTTATATTGCAAGTTTCTCAAAAATGTCATAAGAACCATTTTCCCCTGTCTTAGGGAATAGAAAATGTGTATACTCAGCATCAACCTTTCCTACATGAGACCCTGGACCATCTCATCAAAGGAAAGCTTAAAGAAAACCTGTACCCTTATCTAGGCCCCAGCACACTCAGAGACAGGTAAGATATAAAGATATTAATAATAAAAACCAGAAACACTAAGAAAATAGTAAATTCAGAGTAACGTAAGGGACTACAATTACAATTGTGTTGTTCAACCCCTCCTTGCCCTGTTGTTTCAGTTCTAAGGTTCTTTTGGTTTTACACACATCAAGAGTAGATGTACATTTGCTTGCTGAACTTGAAACATTACTTCTTTTGGAATAAAGAAACGGGTGTTTTGGAGCACTCCAAATACTTATATTCTGTCCTTTACTATCGGACCAGTTTGCTTATGCCATTTAAGGTACAGTTCCATGGCATCTAGCATTTGGAGTTTCAAACATTAAAGCCAAAAATAGATTTGCTGCTTGATTGCTAGCCAGAGCAGGTTGTTACTATTTTTGGTAAGGACTAGACTTTGCCAAATGTGGCCAGCATACAAACTGAGACCTAATTAAGAAAGGCCATTTGTTACACAGAAGAAAAGGCTGGCTTTCTTTTTTGGGTATTAACTAAAGGAAGGAATTATCATTTTAATCTAGTGGTTTGTTAGTTTTAATAAAAACAAAACTCGTCCCTGAAATTTTAAATATATACAAATTCTACCTAGTTATAAATCAGATTTTTGTGTATTTTTTATTGGGACCACATGTTATAAAGAGCTTAAGTATGTAGCTAAATCCTACTGGATCGATTGATGTGAGAATTGTTACAGTTGGTATAATTCTTCTATAATTTCAGTTTATCATAATCTAAGAGCCTTGGAAGAATAATGTTTTATAAATATAATGAATTTCTGAAATGAGGAAAATATTTTGAGGTACATAGATGACTCTTTTATGTGATAAAGTACATTTTTTCACTTTGTTCCTTTAAAAAAAAAAACTCTGTAATTTGGTAACAGAACAGGAAAAATATCTTTTAAAAAATCCAAGGTCGAGAGGCAGAACTTCCGGGGTCAAATCCAGAGAGAGCATTCATTCAGATAAACTGTTCAAGGACCTTGATATCAGTGTTCCAAAATATCAGCTACGGGGGAAGAATGAAAACCAGCCCAAAGCTGTTCACCCATCTTAGAGGCTTTTTGAAAAACAGCATAACTCTATTAAATAGCCTTCTAATTGCTAAGATTAAAAAAAAAGTAAAAATATTAATTTTCTTATGAATTTCATATAAGAGTTACAGAAGAAGAAATTAGCTATTTATTGTTAAAGGGACACCATACCAGCGGTCCCCAAGCTTTTTGGCACCAGGGACCGGTGCTCCTATGAGAATCTAACGCCTGATGATCTGAGGCAGAGCCGAGGTGATGCTGGTGCTGGGGAGCAGCTGCGAGTACATATGAAGCTTCTGCTCGCTCACCCAACGCTCACCTCCTGCTGTGCGGCCCGGTTTCTAACAGGCCACGGACCGGTACCAGTGCTGGTCCATGGACCAGTGTTTGGGGATCCCTGCCATAGACCACCGGAAGAGTTCATTGTGTGTAATTAGTCCATGACAGCAAACCTTTCTAATTTGGGTGATTCACTTTTCCAAACAAAGCTCAAAATGATGCACTTCCAACAAAATGCACAGTTATCGGCTGTCAGTATCCGTTAGCATTTGTCACTGTTGCCTAAATAAATATACAACTAATAATTCAATGGCTTCATCCTTTTACATAACAGATGTTTCTCGAGTGTCTTAAATATGTCGAGAACTGTTGTAGGTGCTGGTGAAATGGAAGTGAGGACAGACGGGTGTCTGCCCTCAAGGGACTCACGTGAAGGAGACAGACAGGAAACAAGTGAGCGAATAAAGGGTATAATTTGAATGAGATAAGTACTGTTGAGGAAATAAATAGGGTAATAAGCTACAAAGTAACTTCGTAGAGGTGGGGAGGGCTGCTTTAGATGGAGAGGGCCTCTCTGAGGAAGCGATATTTAAGATGAGTTTTGAATTACAAGAAAGAGCCAATCACATAACAATGAGGGAAAAAGCATCCCACGCAGAGGGCACGCCAGAGCAAAGGCCTTGAGGAAAGAGAGCACTTGGCAAGTTCATGGAGCAAAAAAAAAAAAAAACAACCCAGTGTGGTTGGAGCGCAGCGAGTAAGGAGGAAATAAGAAGTTGAAAACTTAAGTAGATGCTGGATCACATAGGGTCATATAGGCTTTTTTTTTTAATGTCATAGGAAGCCACAGAAGAGCTTTAAGCATGTAAGCGACATAAACTGAATTATGTATTGAAAGATTGTCTTGTGGGGAGAATGCATTGAAGGCAAAAACAGAAGCAGGGAGACCACTTAGGAGGAGGCTACGATAGTCCAGGTAAGAAATGAAAGTGGTCTGGAAAGGAGGCTGGCGGGACGGTAGAATCAGCAGACTTATGAAACGGAGTAGACTGATGGGACAAGGGTAAGAGAGAAGTCAAGAATAACGCTCAGGTTGGGGGGAAATCGAGAGTTGTGTTGTTAAGTTGCAGATGTCTGTTGGATCACCAAGTGGAAATGTTAGATACTGAATAGGGAGCCAATAGGATTGTGATGATATTTAAAGCCTTGGGACTAGATAAGATCACTTAGGAACAGAGCACAGACAGAAAAAAGAAGAGAGCCCAGGACCAACCACTGAATAGAGGATGTGGGGCCAGAAATGGACACTGAGGAGGGGACCGGACGGTGGGAGGAAAGCCAGGAGGGCATGGTGTCATAAAGACCGAGGAGCGAGTGGTAACCTGAGTCCAGTCTACTGAGAGGTGAAGACAGTGAAGCATCCATCAGATTTGGGAACATGAAGGTCTTTGGTGACCTTATTCCCCAGTTTCAGTGGGGTTGTAAATCTAATTTCAGAGGGTCACAGGATATAAGATAAAATTGAGATGACAGATGTATACAACACTTTTAAGAAGCTTTGTGTGAAGGGGTTAGAGAAATTGGATGGTAGCTAGATGAGATGGTGGGCACTAGGGAGAGAGGGATTCTAGAGCATACGTGTAATCTGATGAGAATTACCCTAAAGAGGGAGGAATAGATAATTCAGAAGAGAAGGAAGAAGAGGGCAGAAGTGAAGTCTTTAGGGGACCCAGAGCACACGCGGAGGAGCCCTTGATAGGAGCTGAGGCACCTCCCTCATTTTAAGTTTGATGGTGAGAACATGGGGCCATCTTGTCTAATTGATTCTACTTTCTCAGTGAAACATGATGCCAAGTTATCAGCTAAGGTAGCAGGTTAAAGAGAAAACATTGTGAAATTGTCATCTTGTAGGCTAGAAATCAAATCTACTAGGGAAACGTAAGCAGGACTTCTAGGCGAGATTGAGTGCCCATTAGACTTTTGTGGTCATTGATTTAAAATACAACCCATGAGCCTAGTTGTGTAGTTTTTCTCCAGCAACTTCTAGCTTAACTAGATTAAATGAGGAGAAGGCTGACAGTTTGGGTCCAACCAGGACTTGGGGGAATGAAAACAAGAAGAGTGTCCTAGAGAGCGGAAAAGTATTGTCGAGTGGGCTAGAGGTCCTGACGAGCTCAGAGACTTATTGCAGTAGCGGTGTCAGTATAAGTGAATTAGGCAGTTCTTGGAGAAAGATCTTGAATTCAGGATTTCACAGCACAGGTACTTGTAATGAAGAGTTTGTTATAATCATGGGTGTTGGTGGTTGTGAGTGATGGCAGAACAGGTCGGTGTGGGTGAGGAGACCAGGCTGTGAGGTGAGTGATCCACATTAATGT
The DNA here is from genome assembly GCF_000325575.1 of Pteropus alecto. Classification (NCBI taxonomy): domain Eukaryota; kingdom Metazoa; phylum Chordata; class Mammalia; order Chiroptera; family Pteropodidae; genus Pteropus; species Pteropus alecto. The sequence continues at coordinate 18,404,643 of NW_006442103.1, forward strand.
TAAAGCCACTGAAAACCTTGAAAGGCGCAGGAGTGAAAAGGAGAACAGTAAAGCGGAGCTGAAGTCTTTGGGGAATAAGAGTGACCGGGAAAGGAGGTCGGGAGGAAACGGTGCGCTGCGCACTCCTAAGACAGTGGACACTTTGAAGGAGGCAAAGAAGTGGTTAGGGGTCCACAGCGCGGAGCACAGCGCCTGCCCTGCCTAACGCAGGGATACCGCACAGGACGTGAAAGGCCTACTACGCAACCCTACTCCTAAAAGCCGGCCGTACAGATGTACTTGCACAAGCCCACAGAGACACAGAAACAAGGATATGCCCCAAAACACTATTTGTAATAGAGAAAAAAAATGGAAATAAGCGAAATATCCATCAAGAGAAAACTGGTTACCTAAATTACAGTATAATACTATGCATTCTTCTTTAAAAATGGCATAAGTTTTCGTGGGATAATATCAAAACTTTCTAAGATACAGTGGATAGAAAAGCAAGATGCTATAATATCCCTTTTGTGTAAAAAAAACTATGTAAACATAAATGTAATTATATACATATGTGTATATAAATAAGCTTCTATATATACATAACATGTGTATTATATATGCATGCATTATATGTTTATATATACACTAAATAGTTCTGAAAGAATGAACTAGAAATTGTTAATGGTGGCTACCTCTGGCTATCGAGACAGTCCTTCACATTCAATATTAAGTATTGTAATCTTGAAGTAAGAACTGTGTTTTGTTAATATTTGAGTTTTCACAATATTAAACACAGTGCTTTACAAATAGTTGTTCAAAAGATACTTGTCAAATTTCTTACGTAGGCATTTATAGCAGTTGATGTAAGATTTACAGTTGGAAAATTTAAACTGGAGAATAAATTTGGTTGCTGTTACCAAAATATCTAGATTTGCAGTTCGCAGTAACCCTGTGCAGTATTTTGTTCTGCGTCCACTTGGCCCACTCTCGGCTCTAGCCATTGTCTTGGCTCTGGATCATCAACACGGCGAGTCATTGATTTTAGTCATCTTTATGATAACTTGTCTCATCATGTCTCGCCATGATAGAATTTCTTGGTTTTGTTATTATTGTAATATTAGAAAGTATCAAAGGAGATGTGGCAAGAACACAATTTTGCAAAACCAGGAACACTTGTAGAAATGTTTTAGCCCTTAGCTATTAAATTAGTGGTTAACCTATTTGGCAGTGTAACTGTATCCACAAATTGGGTTTGAGTTTTCCCTTGCAGATGGGACTCCCACATACCCTATTTATCAGGCTAATTTTTTTTCTCACTCCAGAATTGCTCCTTGTCCCTGACAAAGACAAGCAGCTTTAACATTTGGTGAGAAAAATGGAGCTTTCTAGTCTTGCATTCCAGAATCGGTTAATTCAAGAAGAACGTACTTTTTCATGTTTACACGAATTTAGTAGAATCTTGTTGCAGCAGCTTATTTTTGCTTCTATAAAAGCAGCGGTCCTTTTTCATTGGCCTTTTTTTTTCTACAGTAAATGCTCATAAGGTCTTTACCGTCTGTAAGTATATTCAAAAATTTGAATTTTAGCCATAAGCGTAATGGTCCACAAAGTAGATAAAATAGAGCCTCTTAAAAGCTTAAGTTTTTCTGCTCAACTCATCTATGTATAGAAGTGATGATTTCCAGAAATACTATATGTGAAAAAATTTTGTTTATCTCTCTAATAAAATAAGATGGAAATTGGTTAGGTTCTCAAGGTGTCCTTGTGTATCTATATACAGCATGAACTGGCTGCTGTTTCCTAATGTTGCCTGTCTGCATTAATTAATGCTTGTGGTTGCTATGGTGAATCACAGAGCACAGGAAGATGTGTACAAAGAATTGAACTTGCGTATTCTACTTAGCTTCAACCATCATAAAAATGTTTTGCTATATATTTTACCATTGACCTCATCAGAACATCTACTTTTAAAATTCACCAGAGAAAGGAATGAAAAGGAAAAATGTCAGGGATTTTCTTTTTTCATCGATGTTCTCAAGCCAGCTTGAATAAGTAGTAGGAGGCTCAGGAAAACATTTATTAATGTTTTCATAACCAAATGTGGCATCATCATCTTTGTTAGGTACACAGTTGAGTTGAGCTTTAAGAGCCTACCCCTGTCACTAGGTTCTGTCCTTACAGTAATATAACACCCACAGTTACCATCCGTGACATTTTCTTCCCCCTCCAGTAACACAAAAATGCTCTGGCACCCTGAAATTACCAGACTGAAGGACAGCGTTCTCTGGCTACCCCAGAAACCCGCTTGACTTTATTTCTTCCTAGTTCTTGTCTTTCTTTCCCATAACAGCCAGATGTACTCCCGAAGCAGGTGATGGGCAGAGGGCAGCTATGGAGAAGCAACGTCATTTCCAGGGTGATCCTCATTAGTCTGCTCAGCTGCTGCTTAAATTGACTCACCAGATCAGGAGCTCAGAACAAAAGTGTTACTGTCTGGTTCCTCTCCTCGATCACTGTACCCTGGCAGGGAAGAAACTTCCCTCCCTTCTTAATGAGATGATCTGTGTGATGATCTGTGAGTAGTTTCTCAAGATAAACTGTATAACAGGTCTCAGGCTTAAGTTGTCCCTCACGTAAAAAGCACTGCATGTGGAATCTTACTGTAAAAAATACTCATTTTCTGAAAATATAATTTAATTTGAGTTTTGAGGATTTTATTATTCTCGAACATTTTAACTGATTTTTTTGTTTTTGTTTTTGTTTGTTTTTGGTTTTGGTTTTTTCCTGTTTTACACCTAGGCTGACCCCTACATGGTTATACATAGACCAAACTATTGGTAGAGTGTCCTCTATCTCCTTGGTGGCACATTCTTGTACCATTGGATTTCTTCCCCCCACAGAACTCATTCTTTACATCCTTTAATGAATATCAAACCACAGCGTGTTTTTGTCTTAAGTAAGTGTTGCTTTCTTCTCATTCTTAAATATCTATACCTCGTCACCAAAACCAAGAAATTCAGAGTTATCATGGACTCTTCCTGTATGCTCATCTTCCACACTTAATCACTGACCGAACAGTGAAGAGTCTACATTTTTTGTCTTCTGTATCCAGTCCCTCCTCTTTACTCCTGGTATTTCTTTAGTTTGTCTTTCATTATATCTTCCCACAAGTGTTTAACAGTAGCCTTTTGTCCTCCAGTTTTTCCCACCAGCAACCTCCAGTTCATCGTAACAAAGCTGCCAAAATTATCCTTCAAAAAAGCAAATCTGGTCATGGTAACCTGTTAAAACCCTTCGGTGATTCCACCGTGGCCTGTAAGATTCACGGCCTTCTGTCGTCTGGCTTCTGTTTACTTCTCTCTCTTTCTTTCACTATGTCCCCAACTTACAATCTTCGCTCCAGCCATAAAAGAAGAATTAGGATGACTCCAAAGTTTTTAACCTAAGCAATTGAAAGAGTAGAGTGACCATCAACTAAGATGAGGAAACCTATATGTGGAACAAGCCTGGGTGAGAAGATAGGGACTCGAACATGTTGAATTGAGAAATATATTAAATATCCAAGTAGAAATGTCAAGTGGACAGATATTTAAGTCTGGCATTTAGAAGAGTGGTCTGGACTGGAGATGGAGATTTGGAAGTCATCAGCAGATAGGTATTCAGTTGACCCTTGAACGATGTGGGAGTTAGGGCTGGCTCCAACCCCACCCAGTCAGAACTCTGTGTTTAATTTTTGTTTCCCCAAAAACCTAACTAAATAGCTTTCCTGATAACATAGACAGTCAATTAACACAGATTTTGTTACATGTATTATATATACTGTATTCTTACAATAAAGTAACTGAGAGAAAAAAATGTTATTAAGAAAATCATAAAGATGAGAAAATACATTTACAGTATTCATTGAAAAATATCTGCACGTATGTGGACTTGTGCAGTTTAAACCTGTATTGTTCAAGGATCAACTGTATTTAAAACCACAGAATGTGCGAGATCATCTAAGGAAGGGCTATTCAATAAAACTTCCTACAATGACGGAAATGTGCTATATCTGTGCTATCTAGTACATAGAGCCACATGTGACTGTTAGCACTTGAAATGTGGCTAGTTCTCCTGAGGGACTGAATTTTTAAATGTTATTTTAATTAACTTAAGTAGCCATATGTGGCTTGTGGCTACTACATTGACCAGAGCAGATCTAGGGAGTACGTGTAGATCAAGAAGAAAGGAGGACCAATGCCTGGGCTCTGGGCACTCCACTATTGAGAGGTGACACTGAGAAATAGCAACGAACAAAGTAGGAAGAAAACCACAAATGTGATGTCCTTTGGAAACCAAGTGAAGAAAGTATATCGAAGAAGAGCAAGCGATCAACTTACTCAGTTTAGAAGGAACAGAAGCCTTGATAAGGACATGGTGCTAAGAATGTGGAGAAATAGGATGTAGAGAAATAGACATTTTCCTGAATTGCTGGTGGAGTGACATCTGTGGAGCAACTTGGTGATATCTACCAGTATATCCAAGATAAGGGTCAGAAGCAGAACAGTGTACGTAAAATGCTTCTGTGTGTGTATACATGTGTGTATATTTACATACACATATATATACACAAACATAGGTAATATCTCCAAAAGGATACATATGAGACGAGAAATAATGTTTACCTCTAGGGAGAAGCTGGGGTACAAGTGGATGGAGGAAACTTACTTTTTTACAGTATACCCTTCTGTATTTTATACCATGCCCAAACATTTATCTAGTCAAAAACAGTATATTTTAAAATAACAAAAAAATGTTTGTAGAATATAAGATGGTATGTAACTCTTAAAGCATTGTGGTGCTAAATACATTGTTTCGGGTGGGTAGTCTTGAATGAAACTTATTGTCTTAAAAAGTAAATTTAGTGTTTCAGAGGCATGATTTTTAAGTTCCAGGTTCCATAGAAATGTCATAATTGACTCTACCTAATTAATTGCAAAATACCACATCTTCTGCATTGGGAGCCTTTCGTTGGGTATCTCTGCAATTCAGAGATTATGTGAACCTTTTTAATAGACGCAATATCTGATTCTGTTTCCAAGAAGTCCAACAAGAACACGTATTCTCTCAGTTAATTCCTTCAAGGTGTTTTAGAAAGAGACAAACAGAAAGGAAATGTAGGAGTTTTTTCATGATTTATACATAAGCATATCTATCTCTTAATTAAAGATGTTTCTATTTAGTTTTGTGCTGTAACCTCCAAAACAAATGATTCTGCTTAATGTAGTTTTAAATAATGTCCAATAAGTGATTTAACAAAACTAATTGCCTACTAAGTAATTGTATCTTCTCTTGATGGCATGAGAAAAGAAAAACAAAGCAAAGTTTAACAAATTTGAAAACAAATATGACCTGCTTCTTGTTGATATCTACAAAAAAAGCTAATGGGAGGACCTGTCACTTTTGTTATGAAGCCATTTTGATAAAGATTGAAACACAGTTAAACTACACAGTGCCACCCAAATGAGGCTGGTGACTGAGTTGATGCGTCAGCATGTCCTGTATCAAAATGACATTCATGGGTTTGTTGTTTGTTTCTATGTTTTATCTTGGTTTTTCTTGGTTTATCAAAGGATTCAAGAACAAAGATTTTAAAAAGAGGTGGAGTTCCTAGAAGCATCATTAGTTTCTGTGCCCCATTCTTTATTACACTCAAAATACTAAATGTCTCTAAGTTCCTTGTTATGGGATATCCAAATATATCAGGACTTTGAGGTCCCTGGACAGCAGCCATTGTAATGACACTGTACTAAATATTTGACAAAGGGCTCATACATGAAAAGAGATGTGTAGGACAAGCATAAATTACTGCTGTGTTGATTTCATGTCCCAGTGAAGTACTCTGCAGCATCTTGAATATAAAAGAATATTTCTACATTTGGTTCCAGCAAACGCTATTGTGCTATTCTGAAATCCACAGCACAGAAATTATGAGACATCCGCTCATAAACAGAAAGCAAATCACTATTCAGCATTTCCTGCTCTGTTTCCTGCCAATTTCAGATAATTAAAAACTTTTTTTAAACCTTTTATTCTGTTCTGCTTTAATTATGCTTCCACCACCAAAAAAGAAAGATTTAGACATTAAAACTATATATAACAGTAACAAGTCTTTGCCTTTTGCCCCCTTATCCTATGATATTAAATGTCTTCATTATTGCAGACCTCAGGATATCATTGTGTTTGTCATTGGAGGAGCCACCTATGAAGAAGCTCTCACGGTTTATAACCTGAACCGCGCCACTCCTGGAGTGAGGACTGTCCTGGGAGGAACCACAGTGCACAACACGGAAAGGTAAGGGAGAGCGTTCAGTCCTGCAGCTTTGTCCCCCTCCCCAGAGAGTGAAGCTTAAGTTCCCTTTATGTAGGAAAAGTAAGGTCAATGCTGACCAAATTGCTGAAGACCAAAATACATCGTTTCATAGAATAATTTAGTTTGTGTGAGACAAAGGATCTCTACTCCATGAGTTTCACTTAGTTAGGTCAGAGACTCGAAGAGTGAGGACCCACCTGCACTGTTAACAATTTATGATCCCTCTGTTCTGAGAAGGAGAAATCTAACTGCCACAGACTGGCACTTTGCAAATACCTAAACGTAGTGGCACTGAGTTCTGTGAGTTTTTGTTGATTAATTACATTCATTCAATAGGTATTTAGTAAAAAGAATAAAAAGACGAATAAGATAAAGATCCTACCTCAAATAAGTCATTGTCTCTGTTAGGAAAGATAGAACAAAAATAAATAAATAAATAAATAAATAAGGAAATAAGTACCTGGAGAGTCAGATAAAAGAGCCACGGATTCTCAGAGTGGCTAAGAGAAAAGAGCAAATGTTTCAGGGAGAAGATCGTGTGTAAGTTGAGCCTTGGGTAGAAAATGGGCATATGGAGGAAGAGCACATTCTAGGCCGAGTTAACCACATGTGAACTGTTATGGAAAGCTGTAGGCAATATATATAGAAAAAGAACAGCCAACAGTCAGCTAACTGGAATGCGTGTGATAAGTGAAGCGGCTGATTGGATGCCGCAATTGCGGAAGGCCTTCAATTCCAGGCTGCGGAATTTCTGCTCTCTTCTGAAGAAAACAAGGAATAATTGAAAGCATTTAAGCAATAAAATTACAAGAGGATCACAGTATTTTAGGAAGTTAACCTGGAAGCTGCAGGTAGGAAAGACAGAGGAGGAGTGGACTAGAGAACCATGCGTGATAACTGAATTCACTGTTTCGGGACCCTGCGAGATCCATGCTGAGCCATGCATACATAGGTACATTGGGAGTCACTGGAGGTGTTTGTGTCTTTTTCAATTTCTAGTATTATTTGGCTTTTTAACATAATTTTTCCTCTTTATTATGGAACTAATATATACTCATTCTGAAAATTCTTTAATTCAGAAAGGATAAAAACCAAAAAATTCTTCTATAATCTAAGTACAGTTGTTACATTTTGATCTTTTCAGACCTTTTTACCTAAGACTGTGCAAACATTTAAATGAGTGTATGCGCAGAAAGAGATCTCACTGTACGTTCTGTTTTACAACCTGCATTTTGTAGTCTATTATGTAAACATCTCTTAGTGTTAAATATAGAGTCTCATTCATTAAACAAATATTAATTGAAGGGTAAGATTGCCTGGGGTTGAAATCCTGACTTTCCTTCTTACTATTTTTGTGAATTTAGGCAAATTACTTAACCTCTTTGTTGGTTTCCGGAGCTCACTGGCTATTTATATATTTTTTTTATCAATTGCCAGTTCATAGTCTTTGCCCATTTTGTAATTGTGGTATTCCTTTTTTTTCCCTAATGATTTTTAAGAATTATATCTATGTAATTTAGAATATCGGTCTATGAGCATGCCACCCTTAACATGCCCAATCGCGTCTGATCTCGGAAGCTAAGCAGGGTCGGGTCTGGTTAGTACTTGGATGGGAGACCACATAAGAAGACCAGGTGCTGTGGGCATTAAAAAAAGAATATTGACCATTTATTCTATAATATACAAATTCTTTTCCTCTATTTGATGTTTTTGTTTTATTTTAGTCAGTGTTTTGTTGTATAAAAACTATTTTCTGCTTTTATGTAGTCAAAGCTACTGGTGATTTCTGCCTTTGGTGTCATGCTTAGAAAGATTATATAAATACTAACAATCATTTTTTCTGTTATTTTTAGGACTTTAGATATCTAAAGTTATATCTTTAGATATAGTTATCTCTAAAGTTATATCTTTATACTCTATCAAAATTTTATTTAGATGTAAACTGTGCCATAGTTTCCTTTTATAACTTTAACAAAAATATTATGTATACATACATACCCCATTACATACAGAAAATAAGCAGACAGCTCAATGAAATATCACAAAGTGAATACATCTGTGTAATCACCACGCAGATCAAGTAATAGAACACTGCCGGCACATCCAGAAGCCTCCCGTAGGCCCCCTTGTCACAAGTAATCACTATCATGACTTCTGTTACAGATTAGTTTTACCTGTCTGTAAAAGATACTTGTTGAATGAATAAAGAAACAGAAATTAAAATTAATCTATTTCTACCTTTCTCACAAATAACAAAGGGATCTCAGAATGACCCTTAGAAGGATTTATTTTTTTTTTTTTTTTTTATGGTGACATTGGTTCACCATAAAAGTTTCAGCTGTACACTTTAACAGTAAGGCATGTGTATATTTACACTGTGCGTTCACCTCCCATAGTTAGATTTCTTTCTGTCACCACATATTTGACCCACACGTAAGTGATATCATGTGATTTTCAACTTTTAGAAGGATTTCTAATCACTTTCCTCCCAACTTTCAAGCTATCATTGTCTGGCATTTTGGCTTCACCTTGTTTTTATAATCCCCAAATTAATCATTATTATTTTCAGTAGTCACATTTGTTTAGATTTACCCACATATTTGTTCATTTTTCCCCCTCTTTCATCCTGGCCCTTTTTTCTGATCCAATTTTCTTATTACTAAAGAACATTCTTTTCTTATATATAATGAACCTTATTTACTTTATTTTACTTATTTTTAACTTTATTTTTTAATTACAAGTGATATACACTATTATATTAGTTTCGGATGTACAACATAGTGACCAGACATTTATATAACTTACAAAGCAATCACCCCGGTAAGTCTAGTACCCATCTGATACCATACATAGTTATTACAATATTATTGACTATATTCCCTATACTGTATTTTAGATTCCTGGGACTATTTTTATAACTGGCAATTTGTACATCTTAATCTCTTCCCCATTTTCGTCCATCCCGTCGACCCCCTTCCCATCTGCCAACCATCAATTTATAAAGAACATTCTTTAGTAGTTCTTTCAATTACTGGTCAACTTGATGTTTTTATCTAAAAATATCTTAGTTTAGCTAATTTTAGAATTCCAGATTGATAGATTTTTCTCACCACTTAAAAGTCAGAAGACAATGCAATACTATTTTTAATTGTTTCTTTTAAGAAGTCTTCTCTCAATATAATTGTTTTTCATTTGTATGCAAAGTTTTCTTTTATATTTTTAGGATTATCCTTTTGTCTTTGATGGTCTTATTTTAGTATTGTGTATCTAAATATGGATTTACTTTTATTTATGCTATTTGGTATGAAAATTCATGCTTGGCATAACTTCAGGAAATTTTCCAGTCATTTCTTTGAATATTGCCTTTTTTACATTTCCTCCGTTCTCTCCTTCTAGAATGCTTATAAGTTATATGTTAGGCCATCAACTGTTCTTTATACTTTTAACCTCTCTTTTATATTATCCATGCTACCTTCATGCTGCCTTCTATGTAATTTTTTCAGATCAGTATTCTAGTTCAGTAATTCTCTCTTCAGCTACGTCTAATCTGTTTAATTTGTCCATTCCATTTTCAATTTCAAAAATTGTACTTACATGTGTTCTGTAATTTTGGATTATGAGTTATCTTAAACAAGGTTTTATCTATGGGATTCATGAGGGATGAAAGTTGAAGATATATCTCTTCTGCATAGTTTTCCTTTCATTTAGAGCAGGTACCCAAAGAGTATTATCAGTTTAGAACTACTTTTTAATGTTAATTTCTGTACTAAAGGGTTCCTGAACCATGCAGAGTCAGTATCATTTTATTTTCAAGTTTCCTCGTTATCTCCCTGTGCAGACAGAAGACTGTTTGTTAGTATACCTGTTCAGTGAGCACCTTTACATTATGCAGGAGTCTCCATTCTAATTCCCTTTCTTACTGAGGCCTAAGCCTCCTGACCCTCTGTAGCTTGTCTAATACAATGCCGTTGTCAAATACGTAGCTTGTCAAATACAATGCCGTTGTCAAATACGTAGCTTGTCAAATACAATGCCGTTGTTTGTGAACACTGGCACACATGTATTGAGTAATCACAGCATCAGTTTATACTTATCAACCTAAGTTTTGGTCCCCTTTTTGTAATGGCTCTTAGAGACTTCCCTTCCTTTCTGAAGAGGTTAATCATTCACTTAAAAGGATGTTTGTCATTTTTTTTATCCAGCATTTCTGTGTTTTATTGCAAGAGGATTTTCACCTTATCTAGTCTGCCTTAATTCCAGAAATGGAAGTGTCAGTGTGGTTAGGATCTTGGAAGTGTATAAAATGACATTACGTGAACTTTAAAGTTATCTTGTAGTTGGGAGTATAATATGCTGATTTAGAAGCTACTATCTCAGAGTGGGAAATGCCTATTGCAAGATATTTCTGGGATACAGTTCACTTGATTTCCCTGATCTCTTATATAACATCTGAAATCACTGCAGATTTATTCTGCAGTCACATCCCAGCACCACCACTTACAGTTTATGAATTGGGGGCAAGATACCTAATGCAATAGATAGAAGGGTCAAAATTGGCCTCCTGCATTCTAGAAAATTACATGAACCCTACTCTCTCATATGGCAGTTTTAACTGCCTTCATCCTGGGATATCTTCTATTTCTAAAGTACAGTGCATCGAGATTGCCTTTTCTGTGAACTGAAACAAAACGTTAGTTGTAGACAAAACCAAAAAATAAAGAACAGAAAATTATTTCCTTCCCTCTCTGGTATATCTCCTGAAATGAATGTAATTTTAGGAGAGAGAATAGGGCCTGCATATAAGTAAGCTCCCTCTTAAGCCAGAAGATATATATCTCTTGGAGTAAAAGGAAATATACATAGTTGAATCTGAAATTCAATTTGCTATTCAGTTTTAATTTAAGCTGCTCTTTTTTAAGTATCTTATTTCTTTAAAACAGTTCTTTTGATGACAATATTTTTCCGTGATTCAAGCACTGGTCACAATGAAGCAGAGTTCTACAGGCCACCCGTAGTTACATGATTTGTTTCTGTAGGGAAGGCCTGCTCTGATTAGGTGTAATTGTGATTATCTTTGTTTAGATTTAAACACTATTTAAAATAGCAGTTGTGTTTTTGCTGCAAAGACACCAAGGAACTTTGCAGAAACTAATTATCTCCTTAGCAACATTCTTAATAAATAAAGAGAGGCAGTCAATATTTTCTTTTCTCTCCATAGCCATATAAAGTTTAATATGAATTTTTTATTGCTTTCCCCTCTCCTTTTGTGCATAATGAAATGCAAAGAAATAAAAGGTAGTAACTGATTACAGGGCCCTCTTTAAAGGCATAATTTTCAGGGTTTTCGAAGGCAGAGGAGCTGCCCTGGAAAGGATCGGGTTGATGCGCCGGGCGGGGCCCGACCATGTGCGGCACCTGACCATGTGCGGCACCTGGTCACGCGGTCAGTCCGAAACATGCCCGGAGTCGGCGCAGGCTCGCAGTGTGCAAGCTGCCATTCCCGTCTCGGTATTTCCTCGTAGGGAACTACTTCCCTCCTGCTTACTATTACCCTTTTTATTTGTCTCACTAGTCCTATTATATCCTCAGTTAGGCGGAAATAAGTCAAATTTCAACTCCAAGGAATTATATATGACATGAATTCTATAGCACCGCAAATATTTTCGCCAACTTCTTTGTGAAACAGTCAGAAGTCACAATGCCTAGTTAGGAGTTCTAGACTAGATAAATAAATATTTATTGAACAAGTGAGGATAGCATAAAGTCAATAGTTAATTCACTCATTCCTCAAATATTTACTGAGCACTAGGATACCTCCATGAATAAAACAAAGATCTTAACCCCTGTGAAGCTTATATATTCACTCAGAGGGAGACAGAACTAAACAATAAACTTAATAAGTAAATGTGATAGTGGATCGATGTGATCAACGCGATGGGAGAAGAAGGCAGAGCAGGGCAAAGGGGCGTGGGCAGTGGAAGGGAGCAGGGTGAGTCCACTGGTCAGTATGGTGTCGGGAAGGGCCTCATTAAGAAGAGATCTGAAGGAAGACTTGGAGGAGGTGAGGGAGCGCGCCAAGCAGGTGGGGAAGAGCATCCCGGGCCGGCGGAGCTGCATGCTGAGGCAGGCCCCTGCCGCGCCCTGCGAGACGAGCGCCTGCGGCGGAGTGAGCGGGAGGAGGCCGCTGGCAGGGTCGACCCGGGCCTGATCGCAGGGCGCTTGTGGACTTAGTGAGGATGGGTTTTCACGGTGAGTTAGGGAGTATTGTAGGATTTTAGGGGGGTTTTAATAGCTTTATTGAGATATAATTCGCGTACCATACAATTCACCCCTTTAAAGTATACGATTCAGTGGGGGTTAGCGTATTCGCAGATATGCTCAGCTGTCACCACAGTCAATTTTAGAACATGTTTTTCACCTCAGAAAGAACCCTCCTCCATCTCCTCCCGCACAGACCCAGGCGACCACTCATCACTTTCTGTCTCCGTAGACTTCCTTGTTCGCGACATTTCATATACATGGAATCACATAATATATAGTCTGTTGTGAGTGGCTTCTTTAACTTAATATCGTGTCTTCAAAGTTCATCCATATCAATACTTCATTCTTTTTTACAGCTGAATAATATTTCATTGTATGCATATGCCATAGTTTATCCATTTGTCAATGATGTACATTTGAGTTGCTTTCACCATTTGGCTATTATAGATAATGCTGCCTTAAGCTTTCATGTACAAGTTTTGTGTATTGTGGAGTTTGAGAAGAACCGTGACAGCTGACATATTTTAGCAGGATCACCCTGGCTGTCAAAGCTAATATGAATTAAGTATTATTTCTCTTAAATGTTTAAAATAAACGTGTTATGGTAAACATGCAAGTCCCTAGATGTATTTAAATGACCTATACCCATTATTTACTCACCTACAGTAGACTGAGCCATTATTCTAGTTGTGTTTCTGATGCACATGATCCTACCTTGCAAATAAATGAGCATCTTGGTTTGAATTTTGAGCTAGCTTGCCTATCACCTCACAAGTTAATCAATATTAAAGAGTTCTAGTCCTTGCTGGCACTCTGAGTTAGCGGTGTGAGCTGAGAGGCCAAGAAGCAGATCCACAGGACAGAGTTGTTCTCCTGGCAGAGGAGAACCCCCTGCAGCCACTGGCCCCACATAGCTACTGAGCATCTGACATGTGGCCAGGGCCATTCAACTATGCTACCAGCATAAAATACGTGTAAGGTTGCAAAACCTTAATACCGCAAAAGTATCAAATATCTCATTAATAACTTTTTAAAGCTGATAATGTTTTAGATATATGGGTTAAATCAATATGCTATTAAAATTAATTTTACCTATTTCTTTTTACCTTTTTTAATGTGATTATTAAAACACTTTAAATTACCTAGCAAGTCACATACGTGACTTGTTCTGCATTTCTATTAGATAGTGCTGTTTTACTCATTCAATTTCATTTAATTCTAACAACTCGATAAGGTAGATATTTCTATTATTATCATCAACCTCGTTTTTCAGATGAAGAAATTGAGGTATAGAGAACACCTTGTCTGAAGTTACAGAGCTAGTAAGTGGCAGAGCTGGAATTGAACTCAGATGGTCAGTTTCGAGTCTCTGGACACCTAAGCACTCAGTCCAAATAATATTTTAGGAATATTTATCTAGCTATGATTTTTTTAAATCCCTTACTTATGAATGTCACTTGTAAGGTGGGAAAAATGTGTTTTTACCAAATGGACAATTTGTAAAGTTTTCTGCCTACTGGGAAATACTGTAAATCAAAGCACAGAAAAAATAGTACAAAAGTGAGGAATCATTTAGTTTTATTTTTAGATTTTTGTCATCCAAAGATAGTTAATAAGATTTAAGACAGTGTTGCTCTTTGAATAAATATTATTAACTAGTGACAGCCGTTAGTTTTATCACTATCTGAGATGATAACTAAGTGTTGTTAATAACATATTCTGACAAAATACGTCAGTAACATTAATGTTTTTTATAAAGAGTACGGTTTAGGGTTTAGAAAACAGTTGACATTTTGAATTTTTCTAAATAAATTCAAAGCTGGGAGGGGACTCATTGATATTATGAACAGGTACTTTATAGATTTCTTCCTAAACAAGTAACACTAGAAACTTGGACCTTCTCCTGTAACCACGAGTTAGTTCTCTGAATTATTTACAGAAAATTAGGATCCTGTGACAGAATTTGCATTTCAAAGGAAGAGGAATCCAGAAGAGACTCGTCTTCACTTATGGGCATTTCAGGATCAGTCTGGAAACTGCTGGAACCAGCCCCATCTTTGTAGAGATTTTGGGTGGGGGAGGGGAGCACTTACTTTCCTCCTGTGACCAAAGTGTTAGACACCATTTCAAGAGCTGTGATGAAGTGTATGTACCGCCTGTCACTGACAAGCATTTAGTGAGAGTTGATTATGTGTAAGGTTCTGTGTAAGGTGCTAGAAAGATGAAGACATTCTGTATCTTTAAGGATCTCACCGTCTAATGGGAAAAAAGCATATAAACAAAGAACTCTAATAAGATGCTTTTTTAAAATTTTTGAATTTATGGACGTGGTTCCATAGTGTAGCGGTTAGCACGTCTGCTTCACACGCAGAAAGTCCTGGGTTCACACCCCAGTGGAGCCACAGTCCACCGTCTACAGCCATGCCACCCTGAACAAGCCCGATCCCAGTCTGATCTCGGAAGCTAAGCCGGGTCGGTCCTGGTTAGTACTTGGATGGGAGACCACATAGGAAGACTAGGAGCTGTATGCATAAATAATAATTTCAAAAAAAATTTTTTAATTTAACCCATGATTCAAATCTAGATGTGTCCCCTGATTCCAATTTATTTGTGCACTGGAACATATGTATATTTTTTAATTAAAAATAGCTTTTCATTATTAATCAATGCATAATCCTTGTAGGAAAAAAATTTAAATGCAGCTAAGCAAAATGAAGATAATGAAAATATCCATACACCTACCATCCCACCATAGGAAATGTCGATATCTTGGTGTATAGCTTCTTAGACCTTTTTTTATTAATTTATACACATATATTTTTAAACCAGAGGTACTTTATTATACATGTACTTTCAATGAAAATACTTGTATATGTTATTTTTAATAACTGAAAAGCATTCTGTTATCTGATCGTGCCACAGTTTGTTTAACCAGTTAGTTTGTCGTTCACTCAACAACTGCTTATTGAGCACCTGCTGTATTCCAAGAGCTTTCCTGAGACTGGATATACAGTGGTGAACAAAACAAATATTGTTTACTATCGATGTGTATAATTTTTTCACTCTTATAAACAGTGCCGTAATAAACATCATTTTATATACATCTTTACACACTTGGCCAATTGTTCACTTGGGATAATAATTGAGCACATAAAACATGCCATTCTGCTGACTTCATTACATATATAATCTCATTTAATCTTACCAAGAGGTAATAATTTCAAATGAAGAAAGTAGAACATGGAAAAATTAGGTAATTTGCCTTGGGTCCCATAACAGGGAAATGGAAAGCCGGAATTTAAGCTCAGATTTGCGTGGTCCTAGATTCCATGCACCGCCAGCAATGTTGACAGGAAATTGCTACATCAGAGAGTATACACGCTTATAGGATGCTAAATTACTAATCTGCCGGCCAGAAAAGTTTCACCAGTTTATACCTCACTCTTACCACCCCTGCCAACACTGAGGGTGGCTACTCCTGATTCCGAAAAATAACTTAAATTTTAAAATCATCAATTTGTAGGGTCGGGCCTGGTTAGTACTTGGATGGGAGGCCACCTAGGAAGACCAGGTGCTGTAGGTGTAAAAAAATAATAATAAATAAATAAAAATAAAAATCATCAATTTGTATGGAGAAGGTTAGTTTTACTTCAACTCAGATGCAGAGAAAGAAGAGAGAAGCAGATAAACAGTGTGAAGCTAAGAGACCAGTAATGAGAGAGACGGGAATAAAGATGAGAGAGTAGAGAGGTGGCTACTGTCTGCTTCCCAGGCAGCCTCCAGCTCAATTCCTGGCCCTCAGAGGCACTGATCTCCTCACGGCAGTTCAGTGACAGGCCCGCTCACCCCTCCCCCATGCCATCCACTACATTTTTTCTTTTGCTTAAGTTCCTTCGAATGGGTTTCTATTTCTTGCAGCCAGAATGCTGCATTTTAGGAAAATGTTCTTACAAGTTTGCAAGATAGGCCTTTTTTGCGTCGTATGTAAGATCGCATACATATTTGCATATTTGTTTCAGGATTTGTTGGGTTAAACAGTAAAAAGTGAAAAGCTCAAAAATGCTGTGTAGTGATACAAAAGTGACTCATTTACTTCTTTATTTCCTACATTATCTACATTTCTATGATTTTTATTATCACAAAAAAATGTTCTACAAATGTTTAAAAGTCGTCGATGTGATGGCGTTGGGATTATTAAATAGTAAAGTATTGCGTTGATCGGCCTCAGCACAGGCCTGCATTTCCATTCCTCTGTCCCTACTGAGTGACGTGTTCCTTCCCTCGGATTGTCATTAGAGCTTCTGGGCTGGAACGGGACCGTTATTTATAAATCGCATTCTGACCGTCTTTGGTCTTTTGGGAGGCAGTGCAGCGCAGCCGTCACGAGCAGCGGCCCCAGTGCCAGACTGCCTGTTGAAGTCCCGGTTTTGCCACGGGTCCACTTGTACGACCTGAGGCACATTATTTAACTTTTCTGTGCCTCAGTTTTCTCAATGTAAAATAGAGGTCATAATAGCTCTTTCGTGTCATTGTTATGCTGATTAGATGATATAATATATGTAAACTACTTAGAAGAGCACCTAGCACAGGGTAAGCACTCAATAAATGTTACTTGCTGCTGCTATTATGATTATTTGGGGGAATAAAGTAAAAAAGACTTTAGATATTCATCATCGCCGCCTCCGTCGTCACCCATACTTCCAAATCACTTGTTTTGAAAACCCGTACTTTTACATGATTCAAGAGCAGGTTTATGTTAGTATCCCAAGTAGGAATATACTGAGGCAGGGATAAAATTTACTATAAAGGTAATCCGACTGCCTGATGACCTCTGTGGTCTGTGAGGAGGAAAAAATTTAGTGCCTCAATTTCCATTTGTGCTCCTTAAAATTTTCCCCTCGAAGCCCCCAGAGTCAGTACCTCTGTAATTAATAGACTTGCACAGGGTCATCAGCATCCAGGCTTGCTACATTTAGGTTATTTGGGGCTCTGCTTCTTGTATTTTTTTTTTTTTTATGTGGTCACCATTCTACTTCTAGAGTTGTGGGTGCTCTGACAAATGGACCTGGTCTCAAATGTTCCCAGTGGTGAGAAGGTACATCTGCAGCGGTTTCCATTCCCAGAGGGATAACCTCCCTTCAGACCTCTGTGTAAGTGACCGTACAGGCAGCTCTGTCCCTGAGGGTGTTTTGCCTGAGGACTATGAAGGGAATCCGTTCTCCTCCCATGATACTCCAGCGAATGAGATGCACGATGCCGGAGACATGCAGAATCCCATTGGTTGCTTTTTTGTCCTATGTCCTCTCTGAGAGGAAATAGGGCCAAGGGCTCCTGCCTCATATGTTTTGCTTTGCTTTTTGTTTTGTTTTGTTTTGTTTTCATAAATTAGGCATCCACTATTGAGATGGGAACTGGGAAAGAGCAGCTACATTTTTTAATAGGCAGTTACATTGTTTGTAAGAAAGTGCCACAGCATAAAGTAACCTCAGTGGAATTGGTCATAATCAAGGAAATATTTTATATCTTAATTCACTGTTTTCCAAGGTCTGTTCCATAGAAATTTTGTTTGGGGAGATAGCAACTGTATCTTTCTCTTGGAAAGTCACAATTCATGTTAGCATGTTAAAGATTCTGAGAAACTCCAGATAAAGAAACCCATTCAGCTTTTTATTTTGTCTTTACTGTATTTTAATATCATATTTTATATTCATAAAAGAATATATGTAACATGTTAGAAAGTAAGCCAAGAACTGGAAGGTTGCCAGTAATGTGGATCTGTGTTTCTAATTAATATCTCTTATCTCCCTACAACAGGTAATCACAATCCGAAATTTTGTTTAGTTCCCTTGCTCTAGTGGGGGAGGGTTGTATTTTTGTCACTTACCTATGTATTTCTAAACAGTGCATTATTTAGTTTTGCTCATGTTCGACCTTTATAAAAATAATGCACTTTTTTCACTCAACATCGTTTCTAAGACTCCTCTGTATAGTTCCACGTGACCGTGTTCACTGGTTTTTCATTTCAGTGCTGAGTAACATTCCACCGTGTGGACACACCCAGCTGACTTCTCCATTCACCTGTCCATAGACGTTTGAGTTGTTGGTTTTCTGTTTTGTTTACTATTACTATTGTTTCTGTCAAAGAGAGGCAAGAAGTGTGAGTCAAGGATAGTGGCAGAATGTTATGATTACGTCGTTTAGGAGCAAGAGGGAAGATATTTACTGAGTAACTGCTTTATACAAGGCAGGGGCTAAAATACAAAGAAAAGATGTCCTGGTCTTTGCTGATCTGTGGTTCAGTGGAGGAGTCAAATTTGTTTTCTCAAATTAGGACACGATTAGTCTCAGGGACTCATGAA
>NW_006442103.1:18423612-18433352 GCF_000325575.1 Pteropus alecto
CACGACGCTTCTTTTGAAGTGTCCTTTTTCATATAGTTGGGGGGATTTTCAAGGATAGAATTAAATAATTTCACTGATAAGTACCTTAAAATGTGTTTATCTCAAAATTTAAAAGGTTCCTTTATGAAAAAATAACGTAAAATTGTTATGCATTTTTAAAACAAGATACCAGACCTCAAAGAAAGATGTGAGCTGGTAAACCAAAGTGGACTATACCTTCAAGACTAAGAAATTCATTCTCTTTTGTTGTTAGGGGTTTTTAGGTACAAAAGTTTGAGAAGTGCTGATGTATGTAAGTTAAATAAAATGTGTCCCAAATAGAAATAATTAATTCTGACAGAGTAATCAGGAAATGCTTCACAGAGGAGACAGCATACGAGCTAGTCCTTAAAGAATAAATTGAATTTCCACAGGAAGAAAGAGCGTTCAAGGGTGAGAAAACAGCATAATTAAGGACAGGAAGGGATAAAACAGGTACGGCACGTCTGAGAAATAATGAGGATTTCTCTGCGGGTAAAATGTACATCCGGAGAGGAGCAGGGTGATCCCTGGGTATGAGACTGCTCGTGTTTTCAGACATAGATGTTGAACGCTGGCCTTTTTCCTTGCTCCTGATAAAATTGCTGTCAGGTATTTGGGAAGAGTTTAGCATGATAGGTAACACTTAAGCTGGGGTCTTCTTTAAAAAATATGAATCTGATTCATGTATTCATTCAGCAAAAAACTCAACATCTGCTTCATACTAAGGACACACAGATCAAGAAGATATTACTCAAGGTGACGCTAAAAGCTAAGACAAGCCATTTAGAAGAGAACTTCCACAGCTCCTACTACTGCTAGTACCCTCTGCCTCCCATCTTGTCACATGCCCTCCCCTCACCTGCTCCAGGGTATCACTCCAAACTCCATATCAGTTTTTCCTACTCTACTGGATCATTAATAGAAGCATAGAAACATGCTATTTCCCCGCCATCTTTAAAAACCCTCTATAATCTCCTAACTCTGTCCAGGGCCTATACCATTTCTCTGTTCTCTTTTATAGCAGAATCCTTCAAGAATAATTTATATTCACTGCCTCTAATTCCTCTCCTTACATATTCTTTTAAACCACATTTTCTTTTAAACCTCACCTCTTCTCTTAAGCCACCCCACCCAGGCTTTCACCCCAGTCCCTCCCCAAAATTGCTCTTCTTGTGGTCCCCAGGGACCACCATGGCTAATCCCAGAGTCAGCTTTTAGCAGTCTTTTTACTTGACCTGTGAGCAGCATTTGACACAGTTGATCAGTCCCTTCACTTTGAGACACTTTTACCACTCAGCCTCCACAAACTGTGCTCTCCTGGTCCTCCCCCCTCACTGGCTGTGCCTTCTCTGTCTCTTTTGCTCATTTCTCCTATTTCTGGAATCTCTGGAATCCTGTCCTTAGACTCTCCCGGTCACACTCCCCTCTATCTCCTTCCTTAACCTCTCGAATCTTATCTCTTACTTCCCAACGCCTTATTCAAGTCACGCCGGCCACACCAGCCTCCTTCCTGTTCTCTCAGCATACTAGACCTTGTCCCCTTGAACTTGCTCTTCTCCCGGATACACGTTCCATTGCCTCATTCAGGTCTTGGGTCAAATGTCAGTTTCTCAGTGAGGCCTTCCTTGACCACTGGATTTAGAACCCCACACCACCACCGACACCTCTAACTCTTCTTACCCGCTTTACTTTTCTCCATAGCATTTCTTCATCTAACGTACTACAGAGAAGCAGCGTAGCATCATGGTTAAGAGAACACACTCTGAAGCCAGATTGTCTGGGTTTGTATCCCAGCTCTGTCATTTCGAGATATAAGAGCTTGACTTCTCTGTGCCTCAGTTTCTTTGTAAAGTGGGATAATTTCTATCTCATTAGAACAGTACTTTCCATATAGTAAGTGATGTGTGTCTACCATTATTATTGTTGCGTTATCATTATATTCTACTTACTAATTGTGTTTATCTTCCATCCTTTCCCATTGGAATATAAATGCCATGAGGAAAGAATTTTACTTTATTATTATATTCTCAGCTCGAAAGAACAGTGTCTGTCACACAGTAGGCGCTTAATAAATATTTGTTGATCAAATTGTTATCTCGGGGAAGAGTAATGGGGAGAATAATAATGAAGAAAGATTTGAGTTCTATGTGTACTATTTTTAAATTTATATGAAAGAATGTATTTGTGTAATGCTTGTGCCCTCAAAAAACTCATAGGCTTATGTCAGAAATGGACGCGTAGGCAAATGAATTCCTCGAGGAGTGATCATGGAGACCTGGGTTTTAAAAGATGCAGCGTTCCCCGGGCGAGGTGCTGGGGGACAGCGCAGGCTTCCAGGCGTAGGGACCAGGGTGGGCCAGAGCAAATAATGGTAGACACACATCAATTACTATATGGAAAGTACTGTTCTAATGAGATAGAAATTATCCCACTTTACAAGAGCAAAGAGGAGTGAAACGTGGTGGTGAGAGGAGAGTTTTCAGTATTTTGAGTTATTAAGTTTCGTCCTATCCTCCTCTCTCTTCTACTCCTCTATTCCAGTGTCTCCAGCGTAAAGTTCGGCTATAATTAGCTTATTACTCTGTTAAGACAGATATCTCAGGGTCTTTTTCTCATTATTGTCCCGAAAGTCTTTTTCTATTTTCCTACTTCCTAGACATTCTACTCATGTTTTTCACTGTGACACTCTTCAGATTGATTCTAGATTCCTTTGCTGTAGTAAGGAACTCCCGTGTAATTACCGTCTGTGGACTACAGTGGAAAAAGGAGGAGGAGGATGAAGTTTTATCATAACGTATAATTTGGTTTAGGAACACAGTTGTTCACTCAATCACTTTAGTAATTAAAATTTAAGATCTTGTGTTAGTCTCTAGTCCCTTACCGAAGACATAAAAGTGAAGAAACTTGTTTTTCAGTGTGTGATGCAAGACTTTTTGAAGTTGACTTTTAAAAAGGGCTTTTTCTGCCCACCTTCCTTCTTTCCATCATGTTGGGAAAGCACCCTTGATGACAGCACAAACCAAGACAAGCAATGCTGTTAACTGCTAGGTTAGCTCCGAGTACCGTCTCTGTTTATAGCATGCCTCACGCTGAGTTACGAGCAACTGTGTGTCTGTCTGAGAGCCCCTTAAAGGAAGGAGGCATAACAAGTGTTCATTCATGCATCTCTTTGGGAATGGATGCTCAGTAAACACTTGTTAAGTTGAAGTGAGCTGAATCGAATTGGATTATAGTACCACAGAAGGAGACTTTTGAGTTTGCTTTTTAAGTGAGAATGAGTTAAAACAAATCTAGAAAAGAAAATTCATTCTCTTTTGTTGTTTTTAAACATAGTCTAAATTTGGGGCACAGATACCAATATGTTCATCGCCCATAATTGTTAAAGCTTTCTGCAGTGACTCAGCAAAGTCCCCAAATAGATACTTTTTAAAAAGTCACAATGGCCCTAGGAAACAAAATTAGGCTTAGAAAATATAGTGTTTCCTCTGCAATGGAGATGTGGGGTCTGTTGATACACAGAGGATCTTTAAGTGTAATGTCAGGAAAGTTACTCTTTTCCTTTGCACATGTAGCAAAAATCACCTGGTAAATTCTTACAGTTTCCCACCACGTGTTTCATTCTTACCAAAAGCCATTTTTTTGATCTCCAAGTGTTTCCAATCCAACTGGTCAGAAGAAAGCCAGGCTAGACAGAGGTGCCTGTTTTTCCACAGAGGAATAAATGATTTTAGCGTCTACTTCCTTCCCTCTACTTCACCATTTTTTTCCTTTGCACAGGAGTTTGGAATTTAAATCCTCTAAGCCCAGAATCTTCCAGGTCTAAAACTACAAAACAATGGCAATGATAAGGCACCTGGTCATTCTTCCACCCTTCCATCTGTTGTAGATCCATCTCCCCAGAGTGAGTCCAGCATACTAAAAACACTGCCCACAGCACTCCGATGTCATAGAGAAGATTCTCTTGACAACGGGTAGCTATTTTAATTAATTCATTTATTCAGTATACCTTTATAGACTACCTACTAGGTGTCAGCCCCTTTGCTGAGCCCTGGAGATTCAAGCCAAATAAGTCTTAGTCCCTACCCTAAGGAGCTCGCAGTCTATTTTGATGACAATTATATGTAGAGGACTTAGTTCATCATAACACAGTGCTAAAATAGCACTAAGACGAAGTGATAATAGTGATGGGCGTGATTAGTTCAGTATGGAGGAGCTTGGGGAGGCTTCGCAGGAGAGGTGACTTTTAATCCTCAGCCTTAAAAGATAAAAAGGATTTCACGTGACAGAAGGGTAGGCTATCATTTCAGACAAAGGGCATAATGACAGCTAAAGCATTAAGGTCTGAAAGCTCACAGCATGTTTAGGGAACAGTGAGGTTGGGCATGAATGTCACACAGGCTGCGTGGCGGGAGACAGAACCGGACAAGGGAGAGGTGGTGCCGTGTGGTGCTGAAGGGCACGGCCTCTAGAGCCTGGGTGTGAATCCTGGTGTCAATCCCAGGTGTCAATCCCGGGTGTCAATCCCCACTGCCCTACTCACTAGCCATTGTGCCTTTGGCAAGTTAATTAACCTCTCTATGGTTTGGTTTCTTCGTTTTTTAAATGAGGGAAATAGCATCTACTTCACACACACTCACACACACACACACACACACGCACAAGGAAATAGCATCTACTTCACACACACACGCACACACAGCTTAAAACAGTTCTTGGAACAAAATAAATACAAGTATTATTATTAGGTCACATTATAAAGGACCTTGAGTTTTAATCTATACATTATTCTATAAGCAAAAGCAATGCTTTAAAGCTAAAGAGGGGAGAGTATGCAATAGGATCTAATCTCTATTTTAGAAAGTTAACTCCGGTGCCACTCCAGAGAGCAGACTGGACAGACACTGGGGCACAGTGCGACTCCCAAGAGTACACACAGATACGGCGCCGCTGCAGCACGCTTCCGGGTTAACATAGTAGCCTTGCCCTTCAAAACTCTGAATGCCTAACTAGAAATTTCAATCTTGAAATAATAGTCCTAATAGATCTAACAAGTTTAATGCTAAAAAACACGGCGAGAACCCTGGGGAAGAGCACGAAGGGCTCTCCTAGTCTGGATGTCCTAGTGCTCAGCGGATGCTTCTGTTCTGCTCCGGAGCAACAGACCGGCACCTCCTGCACACTATTCCTGACGTCCGTCCGTCTAGTTAGATGTCACGAGCAAACTATTTTATTTTGGAGGTGCTTTTCTTTTTTCCTTTGGGTAACCTCGTATCTACTGGTCAGTTTCCTAGAGGAAGTTCTGGCTTCTGGGCTGCACAGCCGAAGCAAGGAGAGCTCCCAAGTTACGGCGAGGTCAGCGAGCAGAAGGTGAAATGGTGATGGCGTGGCGTGGCTTCCCCTCTGGACTCGCTGCAGGCCTTCCCGCTGACCAGAGGCGTTGCGGAAGAGCCTGGGGTTTCGTGCTTGTCCTTATAACCCACTCTCCAGGTAGCCTGCTGATTCCTGAGCTGGTGGCACAGACATCAAGACTCCCAGTGATGAGTTGAGACGTCTGAGCCCATCCCAGCCCACTTTTCTCGTGGTTCCTTTATCAAATAAATAAATAAATGTATTTCTTGTATTTAATAGCACAGTCACTTCCGTTTCTGATTAATTTTCTGGGGATCTTACTTGAGAAAAGGGTTATCAGAGCTCAGAGTTGTTTTATAGAGCGCTCTTTTGACGCTCATGCTACACTCGCCTCCTGACCCCTCTCACTTTTCATTAACCACATTCCTGCACAACTCATTTCTGAAAACTCATGTTTCCGTAGAGAGCCGTCCAAAATTGTTTGTCCCTACGTTGCAGTTTTCTGTGGCACTGAGAAACCATGTATGACTACAATAAAAATCCATTTTGTGAAAAGATACAAGTGATTTGCTTTTGTTTCTTTGGGGTTAATAACTATTTATGGGACTTCATGAGCTGAGGCGTGAGCTGGCTTTGCACCAAATATGGAGAAGGCATTGCCTCTACCCAAAGGACATTTAAAGTGTGTCAAGGCAAAAATAAATTCTGATGTCGATTTCACTTCTGAAAACAATGGAAAGTGATGATGTCATTAGTGTCAGGAAATTTATGGTGTCCTCAGATCATAGCCAAAACACCATAGAACAACCCCTCCCTGGTTCTCTGTTAAGTCCTTTATGTTTTTGTACCTTTTATGTTGATAAACATTCTCGAGTGTCAGACAGCCAAGGCTCCAATCTATGTCACAGTTATGTGGCTTTGGGAATGGTATGTAAGTCTTTTTGTGGTTCACTTTCCTCATCTATAAGAGTAATAAAGTACCTTCCTCAGAGGATTGTAAGAGTTAAATGAGATAACGCATATAAGCACTTAGAACATCTAGATGCCCAATGAAATGGACTAAGAGTAGTAAATAGGATTGATTCCTGATCACCACACAAAATGACTGGATTCCTGTCAACACTCCCACTGCACTCTCCAGCAGTTTAAGAAATAGAGGGAAAAGCTAAAATTCCTGTCAGCTCTCAGCCATTGTTTTTTGACCTTACACTTATGTGAAGCCCTAGGCTTTTATCCATATTATAACTAAGGGCTAAGATCTAAATTCTCTCTTTTTTTTTTTTTTTTTTTTGGTGGTTGTTGTTGCAGTCCATTTAGGTACTTTTTAAAAAATTCTTCACCTTTTTTATAATAAAAAAAAATGATACAGCCTTCACTTAGAGGGGCAGTATTTTAAATACAACATTTACAAGTTACATAGTCTTTTCAAATATACTGAAACCTCCCTCCTCCAGGCGAGATTACTGTGCTTCCCTCCTTGGCAAGATAACTCTTTGGGAAAAGAAGAATAAAAGCAGAGACTTTTCTTGTATCATTCTCTTCATTATTCGCCTGCAGCCATTGTGCCTACTCAACTAACAATATCAAGAAGTCTAAGAAAAGAGCCTTCCCCCTTCAGGATGTTTGATGCCAGATCTTTATTAAAGGATCAAAGAATCATGTCTTTATTAAAGATTTACAGAGCTGATTACATTATCACTGGCCCTTTATTTTTTCCCTTTAAAAACATCATTTTAATTAAAGTCTCATATGCTTTTAATGACCTCTCTTCTATAGATTGAAATGCACTAATCAAAACCTCCATGTCCCATTTATTCTACAAAAGCCAAGGTACCTGCTTTTAGCCAAACAGATGTTTGGATAATAGTTTCTGCCCAGTAAGCTCGCAGGCAGGTCACAAGTCCTTATCTCCCATTGGTCCCTTCTCCCTCCCTTAAGTGAAGTTACCTATAAAATAGTCCATTGAAGAATAAAGCTACTGGCAGTGTGTCTTGTCCATCGTGATAAGGAGGAAGGGCCATCGCCAAGTCCTCCTAGTGTCTTATTTCCACCAAAGAGAAATTGGCTTGAGCTATTTTTGTAGTTCGTGTGTGTGGCAGTGTCAAGCTCACTAAGAAAATGTGTCAGAGAACCCCTCAGTTCTTACTCGGAGATTTCTCACTTAAGAATTGGTTTTTGGAAACAGTCCCAATTCGTAGATCTCAATTCAAGCACCACGAGGTTCACCTGGTGAGGAAGAAGTCTGAAGAACAGGCCAAGGGAAGAGCATGGCATATGGAAAAGGGTGAGGAACAAGACAAAGGGAGACAGAGTGAGGGGAGGTACGGGCAGGATGATGAGGCAGTGCAGCAATGCAGGTTGGGGGTGGGGGGGTAGAGAAAACAAATTTATGTAACATCTTAAGGAGCAGATAGGCAGGGAAGGTTCTCCAGCCCACATGCATCTGTTCTGGAATCTGAAAATTACTTTGGAGGGTTTTGGTATTTTAGCAGTCCCTCTCTCTGCCTGATGCTACCCAGAGCTCCAGCTCCTGCCTGATGCTGCACCCAAGGACCCCAGGACCTCACCGAGAGGAGGCACTCACATTGTTGACCAGAAGAAGACAAAGATGGGTCAAGTCGTGAATTACTTTTTTCCCCATAAACCAGAATCTATTTAAACTGTAAATCCAAATCACTCCTATCTGCCTGGCCAGCAAGCCCTCAAAAGATCATGCAGGCTGGTTTTCTTAGCAGCTTGTTGGGGCATTGTGCTTCCTCACTTACAAAGATTTTATCATGCTTTTAAAATCACGGTCTAAACAGAGGGTGGGAAATAGAGATGCTGGGAAGGGGAGAGGATGGAGGAACGGGAAGAGGTGTGTGTGTGCACAAAGCCTACACAGGAGACGATTCAGAAAACCTGAATTCTAACCCATTTAGCCAATAACTTGCTGTGAAGACTTGGGCAAGTTAGGTGATCTGCATGCCCTGTTTCCCCATTTTCCAAGTGGGAACAATAATATTTTTTCTATACACCTCACAAGGTGGCACTAAAGAAATGATAGGTAATTCCTATATCAGTCTACTATAGAGGAACTAATTAGTATGGTAAATGAAAGTAAGTTAAAAGGAATATTACTGGATTAGGGAGTAAGGGAGTGCTGGGCAATGAGAGAAGCCCCCTCCTTCATCCGACAGAAACCTGTAAAAAGGCAAGACCACTCCATTCCTCAAACCACAAATTTGGCTAAACACTTTCTTTTATCTTGAGACATTTCTGGGAAAAGGGTTCTTCCTTCTTCCTGCTCCTCTGAGCCAGGGATTTTTATTTTCTGGTTGTTATGTGCCTACCATGTGCCAGGCAATGTGTTTGTTAGGTTATTATTATTTAATAATTAGCCATGGAGTGCAATACTCATATTTTCAAAGGACTTTCACAGGTCATCTCATATACTGCCCTAACTTTCCTTGTTGATGGAACTGGCCATTTATCCCTCACCGTGTGAATGAACTGAGGCCTAAAGAATTTCAGTGATTTCACCAAAGGCCAGAGCAGTGA
This sequence comes from Pteropus alecto, assembly GCF_000325575.1. NCBI lineage: Eukaryota > Metazoa > Chordata > Mammalia > Chiroptera > Pteropodidae > Pteropus > Pteropus alecto. Next base: position 18,432,523 of record NW_006442103.1, read on the forward strand.
TGAAACTAGTACCCAAACCTGAGTTTCCTGACTCCCCTCTTCCCACTAAATATGAATGGGGGGATGAAGTTACTAAGTTGTTGGTCCGTGGGCTCCCACACAGATCTGGTGAAGGAAGGTCCCCCAGTCGGGGCATCCTGTGGCACTGAGTCCTTCCCTCCCGTGGCCTCTGTGGAGGAGACAGGACGGGATTTGTCCACATGGGTGGGGCAGGGAGAGAGACCCAGGCAGCAGGAAGTGTAAGCCTCACCTGGAGCTGGCAAGTAAAGCCACTTGGTATAACAGATCATGCTTTGGAGACGGGACCCTGTTCCTGCCAGCACTTAGTGTAGTGTGTGGCCACAAATCCCTCGGCCATTCTGGGCCCTCCTTGTCTCTCTGTGCAGTGGAGACAACAGCATCCGCCTCACACTGAGGGTTATGCTGCCGAATAACAGGCCCGAAGCCTCGTGAACTGGCCGAGGCGTGTTTCAGCACCCTCTCCCACCGCGCCCCCTCCAACCGATGCCCTCCGAAGCGTAGAACTTTTCCCCGTCACCTGGCCGCCCAGGCCACTCTCTCGCCCTTGGGGCGCGCGGGCTCCAGGCGCCAGCCCTGGGGGACGCGGCCTCGCAGCTCACGCGCTGGTTTTTGTTTCGGGCTGGGAGGAAAGCGGTCCCGCTCCCGCTCCCGCTCGCGCCCGGGCTTCGTCGGCCTCTGCCCCCCGCCCACTCCCTTGGCCTCCGCGCGCAGGTCCGGCCGGTCCGCCCTTCCTGGCCCACCTCTCGCTCGCCGGCGGTCTTAGTCGGGGTCTCGGGCCGGGCTGGGGTCTGTCTTCCTCGCCCTCACGA
>NW_006442103.1:18434054-18436958 GCF_000325575.1 Pteropus alecto
CCGGACGCTCGGGCGGGGGTGGCCTCCCGTGTATTTATCTAGGTGGGGGGCGTCCGTTGGCGGAGTTTCCGCTCGACCCCCGGCCTCCCGTCCCCGGGGCGACCCGCAGCCTGTGCATCGCGCTCTGCGGCGCCGGGGACACAATGCGAAATGAAATCAAACGCGGTTGATCCGGCGCTGCGAGGACCGAGGCGGGGGGCGGGGTGAGGGCCGGGTGGCATCCGAAGGCCCCCGCGGCTCAGGCCCCTTCCTCCCGCGTCGCCGTTGTTTATTTGGGAGAAGGGGGAGGGGAGCGGAGGGGGAGAGTCCCTCCGAGTGGGGAACCTCTTATCGTAGGCAGCGGAGAGCGGACGTCGGGCTCCGGACCCCAGCCTGCGGCGGGCGGTCCCCGTAAAGGGGAGGGGGCGACGGAAGAGGGTCGCGAGGCTCGGAAAGGGGAGGAGAGCAGCTGGGATCACCAACCGCGCGTTCTCTTCCCCCGCGGCAGGGGCCTCAGGATGGAAATCATCAGTCTGCACCGCCGGAGAAGGTCGGCTGGGTCCGGAAATTCTGCGGGAAAGGGATTTTCAGGGAGATTTGGAAGAACCGCTACGTGGTGCTGAAAGGGGACCAGCTCTACATCTCTGACAAGGAGGTGGGTGCCCTTTGCCTCTGACTCTCCTATCTCCTCGTATTCCCCACTCTGGCTTTCCACGGGGGGCTCATCTACCTCTCGTCTCCCCGTCACCTCACACCCCATTCTGTTCCAAAAGCAAGTTCAGCAGTCGAGTGGGTCTCTACCCCTCATCGAATCTGCAGAGAAAGGTCACCCGTTAGTGAGAAGATCTGAGTTAGAAGTTGAGTGTGCATCTTATTTCATGATTTTTCTTTGCAAATAAATATCTTACTACGATGATAACCCCATCCCAAGATGTCCCAAAAGTTCTAAGTGTCCCTTGCTGCCCCCTACCCTATCCTAGCCTCTAGCTGAATGTAGGATTTTTTTCCTCTGCTATTGCTGCTGAAATACTTTGGGAACAGCAGCTTATTCTCCACCTCTTCCTGTCACCCCGACCCAGCCAGCCCCTCATTTCCTGTCTCTAGCAGGGGCACACACAGGTCGTAGCGCAGCGCAGCTGTCCGGAATCACAGAAAACACACGTACGCCCTGGTCAGTTTCACATGACCACAGGGAGAGTATTTGCGAGTGGCAGACAGTTATTTCTGGTGAAGCCAATGAACCAGTATGCTCTCTGTCCCCCCCACCCTAACGCTAAAAAACCAACAAACAAACAGCAAGGAACTCCCTACCCTGTTTGTATCAAGAGAGAGAAAAACGAAGTTATGAACCCCTGTATGTCTCTATATCTTATGCCCTACAGTTAAAATGAAAACCACAGTCCACACTGAGTCAGAACCTCAGTCCAGACCATTGAATCCAGACTCTTCCCCCTTTGATCTCTAATGTTGGGATCAGTAACACATAGTAATATTGAGAAACTGAAATTGCCCTTCCATAGGTTATAAGTCACTCCAGGCCTGGCCTCTGCGACTGTGTCAGCATAGTCTAGATGACTGTCCTGTGCTCCCTGGTAGGGTGGCCGTCACTCCCCCCATTCCGTGTTGCCTCGCCAGGGCTAACTGGAAAGTCCTCCCTGAGTTCTAACCTCTTCTGCTTTCTGCAGTAGACTATATCGAGGTAAAGAAATCCTTTTATGGTATTGAAACAGACCCACAAGCAGCCCTACAGAAAGTATTCTTCTGAACCGGACATCTGCTGAGACAGCTAGGGAACTAAGCTGTGCAGGGTGTCTAAACCTTGCTGTTTATGCTAAGCGGAGAATTGGTATTGGAGTGAGGCCAGAGGAAGACTTTGACAGGAGGATTTATTTTTAAGGGTCACCTCTGACCAATCCCAAATCCTACACAAAATTTTTCCACAATTTGCTAGCTTTCCATTAAAACAAAAAAGCACGTGTCAAAATGTTATCTCCTGTCTTCCCTGAACTTCATAATGGCAGGAAACTCTAGTGAGCAACCAGGGAGAGCTTCCTGCACTTGACAGGGGAACCTGAGAACAGTGAAAGGGTAGAAGGAACAAGACTTTTTTTTCATGTTTGTATTTGTCCAAAGAATAGAGTCTGGGGGCGAGAGAGGGTGGGTGGTCCTTGTTTGCGGAGGAAGAGGTACGGAGATAGGGGACAGGATGGAATGACTTCAGCCTAGGATGTGTGCTGTCCTATGAGTCAGGAGCATCTGACTGGTCATGGGGACAACTGCTCCCTGCTAAGAAGAGCATAGGAAAAGAGGGACCAAGCCTACTGATACTGCTCTTCTTCGGAGCCAGTTTCCATGGGCTTGGGTCAGAGGACTCTAGGCTTTATTCTGTCCACTTCCCAAAAGGTCCAGAGCCAAGAGATGTCGGAATTTAAAAAAAGAAATGGCTAGTGTAATGTTTGCAATTTACGTGTTAATGCAAGAAAATTCCCAACTTCTCCCCTAGAATTTGCAACAGCCTTTTTCCTTACTTCCCCTCACAAAGGCGGGGTCTGAAACCTGCAACTGTCTCCATCAAAGACTCCTTCTGCCTCTGTGTTGTTAACTGTTTTCCTCATTCTCAGTGGAAGGGCAACTTTTGGTCATGGGCTGATGTATGAGAGCAGAAACTAGACCTTAGGGAGACCTCATGATAGAGGAAATTGGGTTCAGGGCATCTCTTTTGGCAAGTGTGAGAAAAATCCCTTTCTGTGGGCCAGGGACAAGGAATCAAGGGAAAGGAAGGGTTAACTTTGGAAGATGGGTCATTAACGAGGCCATTAGACGGAGGAAAACACTACAGTAGAGAACAAGGGCCTTGGAGCTGTCCATCTCCCCTGGAACGTAAGTCTCCCTGAGTGCCTCACTGCATCTTCTGCCCCTGCTCTT
>NW_006442103.1:18437021-18486951 GCF_000325575.1 Pteropus alecto
CATGCCTCCTGCTCCCCGGAGCTCCTTATCAGCTGTGTCCAAGCCAGCATATCCCCCTCCCTTCCCTTCCTCTCCCTTTCCTTCCCTCCCTTCCCCTAAGGAAGACAGAACAAGTAACTCTCTTCCCCTGGCTACATACACACGCCCAGTGCTTTCCTCTCCAAGATTTCTGGCCTCTGCCGATAGTCTCAACTCTGAGGAAGGAGGGGGAGAGGAGCAGTGATGCATCATCCTACATCCTTGCCCATGTTTCTGGGAATTGTCCTTGGACACCCCTTGCCAGCGTCTTGTCCACGTCCACCCACAATCCTTCAAGGGCTCTGGTCCCGTCCCAGCCCGAAGCTGAGGAGCCCTGGAGAGGGGAGGGCCCTGGAGGAGCCAAGCCCTGCGGAAACAGTGGCTGTGTGAGCAGCCATTCACTGGCATGGGCTGCATGACCAGCTCTCACCTCTGTCAGCGCCCTGGGTCCAGCAGCAAGTCAGAAGGACGGGCAGACACAAGGGCAGAAATGGGCTGGGGATGGAAGAGAGAACCACTTCTCCACTTCAAGGCTGACAAGAACCGGCAGGATCGATGAAGTCACCTCCACACATACTATTCCTATTTCAGAGCTTGGCAAGTGGAGACTCTTTTGTGAAATAATTCCAGTCAGGGAGAATGGATGCCTTCCAAAGAAGACATGAGGCTACTTTTATCTGTTTAGTTTTAACAAGGCAAGTGCTGGTGGTTTTCATCTCTCATCTCAAGAAAACAGGACCCACTTGTTCCCAGGGCCTTCCACCTCCAGGCTCCAGCAGCGGAGGGGAGCAGCTTGCTAGTCACAGGCAACTCTTGGGCCAGCAATGGCTCTCTCCTCCTGCAAGCTGCTGTCCTCCAGACAGTCCATGAGCCACAGCTGCCGAGCACCAGGGCTGTGGGGAACAGCTTACGAGAGAGGAAACAAAACTCCCGAGGTTAAAAACGGACCTTGGAAGAAATGTTATTGGGACTTGCTTCGTGGCACTCAGAAAATGCTGGTCGGGGTTAGAGGATGTAGATAGACTTGTAGTCTCTGGTTAGACATTCAGCCAGACAGTTAAGAGCCAAGTGCTGGACAAATCTGCTAAGGGTAGAACCAGGGTGCGAGATAGATACTGCAAGCAGGAAGGGCTAAGGGTAGACACAGGGAAGAACTGCCTGGCAGTAAGAGGACTTAGGCTCTCAAAATGGAATCAAGGAAACAGGTAACAGAATACTTTTTCCCAAGTCTGAAATTTAGTCCTCCAGGGAGAGTGTAAGCGCATCTTTGCCCAGAGAGAGGTGGAGGATAGAAATGGCTTTTCAAACCTGGCAGAGCTAGGTTTAGGCGGGGCTGTCACAGCACCTTAAAGGGAGGCAGGAGGGGTAGGAGCCACAGGTGTATTTTCCAGCTTGTCTGAACAAACTGAACGCAGAGGGCTGCTGTTCCTGCGGTGCTGACACTCCTGAAATGAAGGAGGTAGATGACTCTCTTTCTAGAGAGTATATCTGAGGAGAGAGCCAGGCGGGGTGAGAAAGACACAACATGACATGATGGGGAGACCAGAGGCAGCCCTTCGTGGCCTCCAGACATCACCTGATGTTGGCTCTGCCTTCATCTCCTCCCTGTGGACAGTCAAGGGCCATCCAGGTCTTGCTGACTTCAGGAAGACAGGATTAACCTATTAGCCATGTAAGCCATGTTCTTTGAAGGGCAAAGCGGGCGTCATGATGAAGGGAGACATACTGGGGCTTTGGAAACGGGACCGTGGCTAAGGACAGTGCAGAGAAGGGTTTTGACCGGAAACCCACCTAAGGAGTCAGTACTTGGGGGCTGCCCCAGTGCTGTCCCCTGCTGTCGGGCCTTGGTGGCCCTGGGTAGGACAGCCCTTTCCTGTCCTGTCAGCCATCCCTTCAACTCAGGCTTCCTCTGGTTCCCAAGACCACTCTAAATTAATAATTTGGGGGAAGGGACTAAGTAATTTTATCCTCATCACCTCACTCCACCCCTCCCCTAGGTGAAAGATGAGAAAAATATTCAAGAGGTGTTCGACCTGAGTGACTATGAGAAGTGTGAAGAGCTCCGGAAATCCAAGAGCAGGAGCAAGAAAAACCATAGCAAGTTTACTCTTGCCCACTCCAAGCAGCCCGGTAACACGGTATGCTTCTGCCACCTGCGCCACTGGGCCACCGGGTCGGGAGTGCAGGGCACGGGAGAACACCTTCCGCCCCTCGGTTCTCCCTCTCAGCTCACTTGGCCCAGCGGCCCTGGATTATTGGTCTCTGCTGGATTTCATTATTTAACCTGAGAATATTGTGGCCATTTCCTTTCCTCTAGGCAAGCCAGCCTTCAAACAAAGGTTCTCTCTCTCTCTCTCTCTCTCTCTGTCTCTGTCTCTCTGTCTCTCTGTCTCTGACTCTGTCTCTCTCTCTTTCTCTTTCTCTCCCGCCCCACCTTGTGTGAGCAAATGTCGTGTATGCACATGCACACACACACGCACATCTCTTGGGAGAAAATCACTTTTCCCTATACTTTGATAGGTGGTTCAGTTTCTGAATCGAATTTCTCTGAAGGAACCATTCCTATCACATTCTATTTCAAACAGTCAAAGGTCTCTATTTTAGTACCATCCTTTACCAAACCTCCTCTAATTATCTCCAGTGCCATATTAATATCCACTGCCCTTCTTAGCTCTTCCTTGGTCATTTCTAAAACAACAGCCATGCTATGGTATTTTGCAGAAATAGAGGCTGGTTTCCTTAAGTTATGGATGACTCTGGAAGCAAACTCTCTCCTTCCAGGAGCTGGGTCTAAGAGAATGAAATTATGATTTCTTATTTCTTTGCTACCAAGGTGAGGTCCCAACTCTAAAACTTTGGTGAAACAAGAATCTTCCCCTCATAGGCACCCAACCTGATCTTCCTGGCGGTGAGTCCGGAAGAGAAGGAGTCTTGGATCAGTGCCCTGAGCTCCGCCATCACCAGAGCCAAGAACCGCGTCCTGGATGAGGTCGGGGGCTCGCTGTCGGGGGGTGACTGGGGCAAAGGGATAACTCCCTTTGGAAAACCCTCTTCTCTTTCTGCCCTCTAAGTCTCTTCTGCCAGCTCCCCTTTCCCTGTTCTATAACGCATGGGCCAACCCTGGGCTCACTGGAGGAGGCCCTGCCCTGCGTAGTCATTAAGCCCCTTGCCCTTGGATTTGCTCAGAAGCAATTCACATAGGGAGTTTATTTCCCAGTCCAGGCGTGTTCTACTCCCGGGGATGCAGGGGTGGGACAGAGTCTCCAAAGAGCACTCATGACTCACATAGTACTTCTCTTCAGGTCACCGTTGAAGAGGACAGCTATCTCGCCCACCCCACTCGAGACAGGGCAAAAATCCAACACTCCCGCCGCCCCCCAACTCGGGGACACCTAATGGCCGTGGTATGTAAGAAAGTAGAAATTGCTGAAGGCCCAATTCCATGTCCATCTCAGACAGGGCTGTATCTCAGAGAGCCCACCAGAGACATTTGTGATGCCAAGGTCAAAGGCTGGGGGAAGTCCCTCCACCCCGCCCCCCTGCCTGAGTCCTCCAATTCAAAAGTATTTGTTCGGCAGGTACTGAGTTCAAAAGCCCCTGCCCTCCATAAATTACTGTCCCTCTGGGAAAATGAGACATACCCACAGGGAAAGCAAAAAGGCAGTAGAAGCTACTGTCTGGTGGCCGGCTGTCCTGACATTCCACAGGCATTCAGGGGAGGAAGCATCACAGGGAACCACCGTACAGAGTGGTGGTGGCTTCTTCCTAAGCCTCTAGGGAAAGGGATGGTAGAAGGAACACAGGCTTTGACAGACCAAGGTGGAACCCAGCTGTGCAGTTTACGCTCATGATGCCCTGAAGCTGTACCGAGGGCAGTAATTACGCCTGCCGCAGGGCAGCGATGAGGAATGACCAAAACATGTGTCCATACGTCTGACGTTCTCAATACGCTTCTTACTTTTTTTTTAAATTACAGTATTCTAGAGACTGGAGAACAAGTTTTATTACAAGCCAAGGGGTTCTGAGTTCCCAGCAGCAGAGGGGGTTAGGCGTATGGCTCGGGGAATGCAGAGGGAAGAGGACAGTTACTGTTCGTGTCAAACTCAGTTTGGTGCTTAGAGTCGACGATACAGAGGAAGATGACTCTCTTCAGGAAGTTCTTAGTAAAGTGGAGAACATGGGTAATAAATAGGAGAAATCACTTTAAATCACAGAAAAATAAAGAAATAAGTTCAAATCACTATCCAAGGAATAAGCGGTAGCACCTAGAGTTGAAATAGCAGCTAGAAAGAGGCTCTTCAGGAGGGCGGGCTTCTCATTGGGGAAAGCATGAGGAAAACGACCATGGTTACGCCTGAAATGCCCTCTGATGACAGCGTGCCCCCTCCATTCCTGCCCTCTCCCCCTCCAGGCTTCGACCTCTACCTCGGATGGGATGCTGACCTTGGACCTGATCCAAGAGGAAGACCCTTCCCCTGAGGAGCCAACCTCTTGTGCCGAGAGCTTTCGGGTTGACCTGGACAAGTCTGTGGCCCAGCTGGCGGGCAGCCGGCGGAGAGCTGACTCAGACCGTATCCAGCCCTCCGCAGACCGGGCGGGCGGCCTGCCCCGACCTTGGCAGAAGCCAGACAAGGGGGCCACCTACACCCCCCAGGCACCCAAGAAGTTGACGCCTGCAGAGAAAGGCCGCTGTGCCTCCTTGGAGGAGATCCTGTCTCAGCGGGACACTGCCCCAGCTTGCACCCTCCAACTGCGGGCCGAGGACCCCCCAACCCTCATCCCTCCCCACCCGGGGCAGCTGTCCCGGATCCAGGACCTGGTAGCAAGGAAACTGGAGAAGACTCAGGAGCTGTTGGCAGAGGTTCAGGGACTGGGAGATGGGAAGCGAAAGGCCAAGGACCCCCCTCGGTCTCCTCCCGACTCTGAGTCAGAGCAGCTGCTGCTGGAGACAGAGCGGCTGCTGGGAGAGGCGTCATCGAACTGGAGTCAGGCGAAGAGGGTGCTGCAGGAAGTCAGGGAGCTGAGGGACCTGTACAGACAGATGGACCTGCAGACCCCCGACCCCCACCTCAGACAGACCACCCAGCACAGTCAGTACCGCAAGAGCCTAATGTGAAGGAATGGGACAGGGTCTGGAACTTGTGGGTGACGCACAGACTCCTATCTCCAACTGTTGCAGGATAAAGCTTTTTTATTTACCTCAGTCAAAAAAAAAACAAAAAACAAAACAAAAACACAATCAGACTTGTTGCTCTTGCTGATGCCCAGCCCTCCTGCAACCCCCTTTCCCAACCCCCTTTCCTTCTTCACCCCACCTCCATCACTCTGAGACCTAAATTGCCTCTGATGTGAGCAGGTGACCCCTACAGCAGTATGAAAAAGCTTCCCCCGGACAGAGAGAAAGGGAAACAAAGGCACAGTCTGACGGTTTCACATGCTCCAGCCCTCTGAGGCGTAGTGGGGAGCACACTGCTGCCCCCAGGGACGGGTACAGGCTGCTCAGTCTGGGAGGGGCGTGTTTTATGTCCCATTCCAGGTTTTCAATCTGAGGGTGAAATTTCAGCTCTAGCTCCAAGGATGTGGGAGCCAGTGAGTGCCACCTGTCCGCACACACGTTAGTGGAACATCCCAGCCGCGAGCATTTGGGGAATTGAATCTTCCCCGCCCCACCCAGCTTCTTGCTCACAGCAGAGCCTGATGGAGACTGAGCTGCCCAGCTCTCTTAGTTAATGGGTTTCCTCCCTCCATTCCCGCACCCTTCCCAGCACTGACTCAAAGGTACAATGCTGACGGACGGGGTTGGTTTGGTCAACTGGCTGGAGGCCTAGCGCAGGGGGACCAAGGACAGCTGACCCCTCAGAAGAACCAGACTCAGAATGAAACTGATTTGTGATGCAAGCTGGGTCAGATGAAGGGGAAAACCGAACATGTGCCCAGGTTCCTCTTTCGGCCAAGCTGGGTTTCCTGTAGCCTCTCCTTCCTCAAACCTCTTCTAACACTAATCGAGCCCCAGCTTCAGAAAAACATCTTTATGCTTTGCCACCAGCCTCCTGACCCGCTGTGGAGTTGCCAAGCTCCCCTGCATCCTTGTGTGTGTGGCAGATGGTACACACCTCATCTTATTTGTTTGCTTCTTTCCTCTGAAGCATCTAAGCTTGGGGTCAGTGGCAGTGAGAGGGCCCAGAGAACTGTGAAGGCAAGGTAGGAGTGACTTCTGGAAAGAAGGGGACAGAGCCTCATGAACCAAGTGAGTGAAAGGTTAAAAAACACTGACATGTACCCATGGCTGGCTTAACCTGCCTCCCTAAGTCTCTTGCCTCCGAGGGCCAAGGCCTAGAGCTTCCCTGGGGGGTGAGGGGAGAAGGAGGAGAAAATGGGGACAAATTACCTGTAGATCCTGGCCAGAGGCTGCCCTGATGTGACATGCAGGAAGGTGGGGTCAGAGGAACAGAAGGAAAATCTTCAATTCTCATTCTGCTCTGACATTGCTCCCACAACCCACGAAAGCAAGACAGGACCTCTCCAAGCTACACGTCCCTAGGAAGAGAGCCCCATTCTCGTCCCCCACCGTTTACACTCGTGATGATGTCCTTAGATCTAGCCCGTAGTTTTCTACGAGTCTTTTCCCCAAGGAACGTATCTGCTAAGGAGTAAGGGAGAAGTGTTACCTAAATAAATATCATCCCAAGGGGTTCCTGAGCTAGCAGGAGAGGGATTCTGCGTCTTCAGACTTCGTGGCCCCCGAGCAGGCTTCACTCTTAGACTCTACACATGGTCAGCACAACCACCCATTGTCATAAATACTGAAAGTCTAGATTAAAATTATATTTTCTTGTTATAGGTTTGTATCTTTGTATTAATTTTATTTTACCAGCATTATCCCTTTTATCTCTTTTTCTTCCTTGTCGTTCCCACATAACGAAGAAAAAGACATAAGCAAGAATGGCATGTATATCCCAACATGCCATTTATCTGTGGCTCCCAGGGGAGCTAGGAGATGGAGGGAGACACTGGAGGAGAATGACAGGTGGGGGGAAGCAGAAAAGAAGGATCCAGGACCCTAGGAGACCAAGAGCTGGGCACTGGACTCCTTGGGTCTTCAGGCATCAGAACCAGAACATGAGGTGGCAAAATGAGCCCAGCTTTGGAACCAGACAGATCTGGGTTCAGACCCTCAGTAGTTACGAGGCCCTGGGCAGGGCGCAAGCCTTCCGAGTGTCAGTTTTCCCATCTGCAAAATGGAGTTATTGTTGGACGGGTAAAGACAACCTACGGAAAATGCCTGACAGTTGACAAATGGCTGCGGGCACTGAGTGAAGGGCGGCTGTGGCTGCTGCAGCTGCTTTTATTAGTTTGACTCTGGGCTGTGAACAGCTAGCTCAGGAGGCAGGAGTCCGGTCTGAATGAGGCCTAGGGCATGCGGTTAATCCCTGTCACTTTGTTCTAGTCCGTGTTCTGATCCAGTCCACAGGCTGTGCCCACAACCTCTCCTTCAAGGACAGAGTGTCAGGTGCTGTGCTAAAGGCCTGAGATAGAAGGGAAGAGCATGAAAAATTCTTTTCTTCAAGAATTTCAGAGCTAAGCACAAAGCCAGGCTTCCCACTAGAAAAACAGCTCAAATTGTCCCCTGATGGTGGGCCACCGGTATGATTTCTGTTAACAAAGAATGAGCACAGGCACTGTGACTGGAGGACAATAATGCTGTCACTCTAGCCTCCCCCCTCCTCCCAGCACCTCTTTCCTCCCTCCATTCCAGTTCCTTTACCTGCAACATTTCCCTCCCTCTCCAGGTCACGGTCGCCGTGTTCTGGGGTAAGTGGGTAGATTGGGGGGTGTGGGGCGACTTGCTTGCTACACAGTCACCAGCGGACCTTTTTCAGGATGTATATTTATTCTTCCTCCCCTCCTCTCTCCCAACAACTTTGCTATATTCTCTTACACAGATGAACTGGAAAAGGGAGGCCCTAAAATGGGGAGGTGAGGGAATCCAGGACAAAGAATTGAAAGGGGGAGAAGGGTAGAGACAGGTGGAAAAACGAATGCCATTTCATATTTCACTAACGTATTTCTCAACCTTTCCTGTTCTTCCCCATTAAATTGTTAAGTAGGGGTTTAAGGAACAGATGCGGGTTTGGGGAACAATCCTGGTCTTGCTCCAATGGAAGGATGTCTGAGGTGCTGCCCTGGAAAGCAGATGAGTTAATTCGCATGCATTTCCCTATTTCCAAAGCATAGCTGTAGGTTGTTTAGGGGGAAAAGAAAAGGTAGGGTGGGACCCACAAGTTTCTCTAACTCCCGCTCCAGCCTTCATAAGCCATGCCGTGCTAAGCCTAGCTCTGACCCTGGGAAAAGAGCTCTCTCACAAGTTCTCTGCCAATGGTAGATTCTACCTCATTCCCCTCCAAAACCAGTCCCAAAGAATCTTGCCCCTTTCTTAACGTCACAGGCAAGCGGACCAGCCCCATTCTGCACCCTCGGGGCTCAGCTACAGCCCCCTCCCCCTCCTCACCCATCTCCTTGCCTGGTTCATTTCTTTTTCTGCTTTCTTCCTACCTCCCAGTCTCCCAACAACAGCAGCCAATCCCCAGCCCGCTTGAGAGCCACACCATATATGGAGAGGTTGGAAAGAAACCCGAGTAAATGTGGGAGGGAACACCACACACACACACACACACACACACACACACACGAGTTTGAGTGTCTTTCAGCACATGACCCTGCGTCTATTTGTATGAGGGTATGACACCAGTCCCACCGTCCCCTGTCCCTGGTTCACCCCACCCACAGAATAAGGAATCTGTTTGCTATTCCCTGCCTGCATTCATGCCCCCTGAGACCACCACTCCAACCAGTTGCCTCTGACCTAGATTCTCTGTACTAATTACAAGCCTAACGAGATCTAACAAACACCTATAGCTGAGACCCTCGAGGTCAATTAGTGCAACCCAGCTCAGCTCAGGAAAGGAGCATTGGAGCCAGAAACTCCTGTGCATGCCTCACCCCAACCCGACCCAACCCTGGGCTTTGAAGCAGGCATGGAGAGAATGCAAAAATTGACAGGACCAATTTAAAAATAGAGCCTTGGAGAATTAACAAGTGTGGGGAGAACTGTGTTAAGGTTGGGGAGCATGTAGGGAATACAGATTCCCGACTCTTCCTAAGTTATCAGGCAGGTGAAAGTTGGTGCAGCTACAGAAACGAGAGCCTTAGGTGGTGTTCATTTTCGTAAAGACAGTATGGAGAAGAGTAACTCACAGAAGAGCAGGCAGCACTGGAACTTTTGGTCTGCAGCAGCCTCCAACTCTTAATTCACCCTCCTCTTTCCTTCCCGTTTTGGACAAGTTGGGGTGATCTCCTCCATCGTTCCTGCTGGTTTAGAATCACTCTAAAAACCACCTTTCTTTCAGAAATAGTAGACTCTACCTCGTCCTTGCTTTTCTCTCTTCCACATATTAAAACCATGACAGCAAACAGCCCCTTTCTCCCAAGAAACACAAAAAATGTAAAATAGGGGTGATCAGGTTTGGGTTTACAAAGTACTGTCAGACACTTTGAGGTGATGCCCAAATTACTGTCTTCTGGATGAAGAATGAGGAGACGTGGGTAGAAGTGGTAGCAGTGGGAATCTGGTTGCTTTTGTAAAGCTTTCCTAGCCGGCAGCAAACGCAATACAACAAAAAGAAGATGGTGCCTTGGTCCCCATTTTCCTGGGTTCCTTTCTTTAGGTGACAAAACAATGCATTGGAATGGTTTCCTGATGTACGTTCTCCACATGCAGGCCAGCTGTCCTAACACCATCCCTAACGCCTGCGGCTCTACTGTGGTGGGAGGGGAAGGAGAGAGCTAGCGGAATGTTCTATGCCCACATGGGGAAGTAGACCTGGGGCCACTACAAGAATGGAATTTTCCCCTTCCCCTCGCCTCCACCCAGCTCTGGCTGCAGAGAGCCGCACTCTGCAAGCACCTTGCCTTGTCCACAGTCCAGACCCTACACAGAAACCAGGAACCTGGGGTGGTGGGGGGCGGGCGGGGAAGAGGGGCAGGACGATTCACATAAGCATCATGTCTGTATGCTGATAACTTCCAAATTTACTTCCCTGGCCTGAACCCCGCTCTTGGATCAAGGCACGTACAGCCAAGTGCCTAACTGATATCTCTACTTGTGTATCTAACGGGCATCTTAAACTTCACATAAGTGTGGTAGATCTTTAAATAACAATCCTCAGTGAATCAGCCTCCCTCCATGTTCTTTTGCAATGCGAGTTTACTGCTCCTCCGACTTTTAAGGCATTGCTGTTTCTCTGACAGCCATTTGAATCTTGATTTGCTTTGTGACTTGCTTTGGCCAATAGAACCATTGTGTAAGTTCCAGAGCTTAGGCCCTAAGAGGTCTTGCAGTTTCCTCACTGGCCCTCTTAAAAGTCAGCTGCATGTAAGAAGCCTGGGCTAGCATCCTTGAAGATGTGTGTTCACATGGAAAAAGAGGCCCCGGAATCACATGGAACCATCCCAACATTCAAGCCTCTAGGCAAACAAAAGTCAAAGGCAGCACAACCAGCAAAATGAGAAGACTAACCATCCAGTTAACCCACAGAATTGTGAGAAATTAATAAATCAGTGTTGTCTTAAGCCACTAAGCTTTAGGGTGATTTGTCATTCAGCGGTGGACACAAACAGAAATCAATACATAGAAGTGGGATACCGCCATAATTAAAACCTAAAACACGTGGCATTGACTCTGGGACCAGGCAGCAGACAGAGGTTAAAAGAGCAGCAAGAAGACTATAAGTAGAGGCTGGATAAACAAGGAAGAAATTGCAATTGGACACTGGAAAGGATCACTGTCATACAGTGGGGGGTAATTTATGAAATGGGCACCTGTTGTACTTAAGATAGAAAATGTACCTACTGAACTTGTTGGAGGTGGGGAAGGAGATTTCCAGGCAGAATGCTGGAAGTACCAACAAGCCTTTCTCAGCTGTAGATGATAAGGTATTGCAAGAGAAAGGAACCAAAGAAGGACTATTCAATTGGCAAGAAAAATTTGAAAGAAAAATAATACAGACAGAAACAGTTTCCAGCCAGAAAATTTTTCACCAGTGGTAACTTAAGAGAATGATTGGACAGCAGGGACTCACCCTGGCCGGTGAAATGACTCAGGGATTTGAAAAGTGCAGGGCAACAACTCACACAAGGACAATGGAATTGGCTGATTGTTACGCAACTGTTGGCATTTTACAGAGATAAGGAAAAGCAGTTACCAAACAATTGAAACTAAGTGTGAAAGCTAGAGAGGCTTTTTTGGTAGCTTACAAAGAGGTCCTTATCTCCTGCAGCAGGACAGTAGTAAAGCATGAAGATCCAACTCAGAAATTAATAGAGATCATAGCTTCAAAAACGAACTTTCAACTGAGGTGGGTAGCTAGAAACTTCAGCCGAGGTAGATCCGTCATGCCAAAGTCAGGGCTCTGGTTGAGAAAACCTAGACTGGAACCTTGACACATGGAATGGGGACATCTGGTGCCTTTGGATGGTGGACATCCCTGAAAATGTTGGTTTTCCATATAAAGGTAGCCCACCCCTCCCCATTAAGAGCCAGCACTACCTGCCCCCCAAGAAAGACGATGCAGAAACTCCTCCCTAAAAGGTGACAGGGATCAGGATCTGCCCCTGTCTCCTCTTCTGGCTCCCAGGATGATAACAAGGGCCAAATCACAGAAAATCCAGCCAAAAACATGTTGGACCACATAAGGGAGAGAAGGAGCTAAAACCGAGCATGTACGAGCAGGAGCGGAGAGGCTGCTGTAGACTGGATTTTGAATGTGCTTGCTCAAGGGTACAAGAATATGAAACTGAATAAGAAAGAGTTTATTAACTTGGGGGCACTCTCTTGGGATGTGGGGTTACACTCCAGCAAGGCCCCCTGGGATGGTTCAAATGTGTTTTCAGTGCTCCCACAAGCCTGGAAAAAGAGATGGTCTACATTGAGCAGATGTGAAATGGCTGAATTGCCACATCGGACAGTAGAGGAAAGGATTGAAAAGCTTAGGGAGTGGACACGCGGGGATGGCTCAAGTATAGGAAGACCACCATAGGATTAAGTGCCATGGAAGATCTAGAAGACACGCCATTCACTATAGCCATTAGGAGCATGCTGGTGAGAGTGGCACCAGCATCACTACTCAGTGGTGGCTCTCCTCTCCAGCCCAGGGATGAAGGGAAGAGAGGAAATCACAGAACTGGGATCACTGATTGCAATGGATGTAATCAACTCCCTTCTCCACTGCCATCAATAGAGGCCAGGAGGCAACGACATAAGCCAGAGGGTCACAATTATCTTAATGACCAACAAGGTTGAAGGGCCAGCCAAGGGGGCTTGACCCACAGAAAACCGGGATGGTTAATAGAACATGATGTCCCTAGGGACAAAATAGATGGGCATCCCACAGTAGAGAGCATTGTTTAATATATATAATCAAAAGAATACAAGACAAGATGAGCAGGAGGTTGAGCACTGTTGCCTCAACAAAACAAAAAAGCATGATCCCTTGATGTGGAGAAATTGAAACCTTTGTACGCTGTTGGTGGGAATGTAAAATGGTACAGCCACCATGGAAAACAGTGTGGCAGTTCCTCAAAAAGAAAAATAAAAACAGAATTACCATATGACCCAACAATTCCACTCTTGGCATATTTCCAAAGGAACTGAAAGCAGGATCTTGAAGAGGAATTTCCATACCCAAGTTCATAGCAGCATTATTCTCAATGGACCAGAGGTGGAAGCAACTCAGGTGTCCATCAAAGGACTAATGAATAAATAAAATGTGGTACATACATACAATGGAATACTATTCAGCCTTAAATGGAATAAAAACCTTGTCATGTACTACAACATGGATGAACCTTGAGGACATTATGCTAAGTGAAGTAAGCCAGTCACAAAAGACTGTATGATTCCACTTGTCTGAGGTATACAAAGCAGTCAAATTCATAGAAACAGAAAGTAGAATGGTGGTTTGCCAAGGGCCGGAGGGAAGGGGAAATGGGAGTTATTTTTTTAGTGGGTACAGAGTTTCAGTTTTGCAAAATGAAAAAGTTTTGGAGCTGGGTTGCAAAACTTGTGAATATGCTTAACACTACTGAATTGTACACGTAAAAATGGTTAAGACGATAAATTTTATGTTACGTGTTATTTACCACGGTTAAAAATATTTTTTTAATCGCTTTGAAAAAGGTCATGATTCCTTGCCCAGTTCTTAGACTCGAACTGTTTTCAGACCTGAAATCTACTGAATGGAAAAGTGGCCAAGTACCCAAGAGGAAAGACCCAGCAAAATCACAGCAAGTACGTCTATAATAATTCCACCAGTCCTTCTCCCAAAGGGATTCACAGTCACTTACCTGGGTGATTGTAAACTAGGGGAGGGAAATATCCAGTAGAAGACAGGGTTTGAAATGATACTGATATTCAGAGGCCTGAGGTGTCTGTGGACACCCATCAGGGATGGGATGTAAGCCAGGTCAAAATGGAATTCTGGCTGAAGTCTACCTTACAGTGGTTCCACTGGGTCCATGGCCCCACCTGGTGGTCACTGCCCCAGTCCCTGAATGTGTAACTGGGACTGACATATTTGGCAGTTGGAAAAGCCCCCACATTGGGTCTTTGGTTTATGTGATAAGAGCTGTCACAATGGGGAAGGTCAAATGGAAGCCTCTGAAACTGTACCCCTCTCCATACTCCCCATCCTCCAGACAAAATAGTAAGTAAAAACACAATATCCCATTTTAGAGGCAAGACAGAAATCAGTGCCACCCTTAAGAAGCTCAAGGATGCAGGGATACTGGTCTCTATCACACCTCTGTTTAATTCACCTGTATGCAGGAAACAGAGGGGTCCTGGACAGTGACTGCAGACTACTGTCAGCCCAGTGAGATGTGATGTCATTGCTAAAGCACATAAATATGGATTCAAGTACATCACATGTGGCCACTAACTTAGCAAATGCATTCTTCACCCCAGTCAGGAAAGAGGATCAGAAAGCGCATTCACCTAGTTTTCCCCCCAGGCTCCAGTAACTCTTCCAATCTATGTCATGATGTATTCAGAAAAGATCTAGCCCATCTGGACAACCCACAAAATACCACAGTAACATTATGACATTATACTTATTGGGGAGAATGAGCGAGAGGTGGCTAGTACCTGGAAGCCTTGGTAAGACACACATGCTCAAGAGGGTGGGATATAAACTCTATGAAGATTCAGGGAGCTTCTCCTTCATTAAATTTGGGGGTTCCAGTTGTCAGGGGTGTGCTAGGACATCCCTTCTAAAGAAAAGCCAAATTGCAGCATCTTCCATCCACAAAGAAGGAAACACAATGCCTGGTGGACCTCTTCGGTCCGGAGACAACATGTTCCACACCTGGGCATACTGCTCCAGCCCATATTCTGGGTGACATGCAAGGTGATGGCTCCGAGTGGGGCCCAAGGCAGGGATATCGAGCCTGAGCAGCAAAAGCAGGAAGAGCAGCTACTACACAACGGAGTATGTATGGGACTAAGGTAACCCACTTGGCCGCCTCTTTGCACTCTGTTGCCTAAATGTGACACGAATGGCCAGCTCAGCCCAGCCTGTGAAGATTAAGGCTATCAGGGGCTCAGACCTCCTCAAGAATAAGCATTTGGGTCACGCCACCAGATAATCCGCCAAGTCGAGCAGAGAGGAAGAGTGGCATGTAGAGTGGATACTGGAGCAGAGAGACACAGTAAGTTACCAGTCGCAGCCCCAAGACCAGCCACAGCAGCAGCCTGTGGTTACCCCTGGCCCTCCCTTTTCTAAGTCCCTGTGGGAAGAGGGCTCCCTGGAACCCTGCAGGAGCTATCCCCTCCCGTGTGGGTAGAGAAGTGGCCAGGGAGGTGCTAATTAGCTGCATGGAGCACAGTCAGCCGACAGCTTCCAGCTGTTAGCACCTTCAGGCTGAAGTCTACCTTACAGTGGTAGACTTCAAGGTCTGACTCAGTTTTTGAAACAAAGACAGCGCAGCGTGAGGGGTCTGGACATTTCTGCCCAATGGGAACTCCTCCCATGGATGGCTTTGCTCTGGAGTTCCCCAGTGGATTGCCCAAGATTTTATCTGCATTTCAGTCTGAGGCGCCCCCTGCTGGATCCTGCTTCCTCTCTCCTTTCCTTTCATAGGCATCATCCCCCTCTTCCACCTCTTACATTTCTGACTCCTCAGCACCTGCTTCCCAGAGAACCCAACTGACATCCCCTTTCTTCCTCCTGCCCTCCCCACTGCTGATGTCTAATCCATCAGCAAGTCTTTTCGGGTCCACCTTAAAGCATCTCTAGAATCTGACCATTTTTCTGCCTCTCTTCTGCCAGGCCCTCAACGGAACGGTCCACACAGTCTCCTGATGGCCTCTCTTCCTGCGTCTCCTCGTCCCCACTCAGCAGCTGGAATGTCTTCTTAAAGCAATTCATGTCACTTGCCTACTAGAAACCATCCGAGTTTCATGTCCCTCTTAAAATAAAAATCCAAACTCCTTTCCATGGCAAATAAGGCTGTTTGTCATCTCACCCACGCACATCCTCACCTTATGTTGTCCGGATCCAGCCACACGAACCTCCTTCCTGTCCTTCAAACACACCGATCTCGCACCTCAAAGACCTCCGCCCCTGCTATTCCTACTGCCTAAAAGACACTCTAGTTCCCAACCTTAAAATCTATTCAAATGGCAGCACCTCTGAGAGCTCTTTGCTGATGACTCTGCCTCGAGAGAAACGCCCCTTCCAAAGGAATTCTTCCTGATCATATCACTCTATTTGCTTCCCTCACAAATCACCACAGTCTCATTATTTGCCTCATTTGCCTTTTTATTATCTGTCTCCCTGAGTAGAAGATAAGCCCTACAGGGGCAGGGCCTTGACCTGTTCACTGGCGTCTCCTCAGCACTCTGCACACAGTATAACTCCATGATTTTTTGTGTAATGAATGATTAAATGAAGTCTTACCTAACCCACCCACACCTCCGCCACAGTCACCTCCACTATTTAGTTCTGTTGTAATAATATTTCAGTGGCCCATTATAGTTTTTAAATAGCACATTCTTATTTGCTATTAATAGTTTTTATACATGTTATTTATTTGGTTTTTTGATCTTAAGAATTTACCCAATGAGGAAAATAGGGCAAGGATGACCCCCCAAACAGAGGATTAAAAATACTGAGGGGCTGAGAGAAGTAAACAAGCTAGAAAGTGCCAAAATCTAAATCTAAACTCGGGTTTCCTGAAATGCAATGATGTCTGACACCAACTACCAGAGTCAGGCCAAACTTCACAGGTCAAGGGTATAGTCTTCCACAAGGCTGTCCTCACTTCAGATACCAGTCACAAGTTCAAGGCCCCACTTCCCCCCTCAAGGTTGAGAATGTGCTAGAACTACTCACAGAACTCAGAAAACCACTGTGCTTACAGTTAAAGTTTTATTATAACAAAAGTCTACGGATCAGAGCCAGCCAAAAGAAGAGGCACATCGGATGAAATCTGGGCGGGCCCCAGACACACAGCTTCGTCATCTCCTGGTGGAGTCCTGGATGGTTTCACTCCTTCCCAGCTACAATGTGTGACAATACACAAGAGAGACACCAACCAGGGATGCCTACCTGAGTCTTTGGTGTCCGGGGTGTTTACTGGGGCTCAATCCCATGCTGCTCACATCACTGACCTGTGTTCCCCAGCTCCCCTGGAGGTCGGAACTAACATGGCAGGTTCCAAAGGCCCCACTGCAAATCACCCGGGTAGACTGTCCAGTGGCCAAACGCCTCAGACAAATAAAGTCACTCCTGTCAGGTAGGACATTCTCAGGGCCCAGAGATCGCCTCCCTGCAGCCAAGGGCAAAGGCCAGATCTCTCTTTGGGTAAAGTTAATTCTTCACTATACAGAGGAGTCTCGCTCTTCTCTGTTTTTAATTCCAAATCTGTTCAATTGTTGACCTCTAAGTCCGTGACCCATCCCTCGTTTTAGAGTCTGCTTCAGGTCCCATGTTGCCCTGAGAAGGGTGAGAAGACCAACAGCTCAAATAGCCCTCAAAAAGCAAGAGGACAGAAGTAAGCAAAGTCCTTATTATCTGAGAAATATGCTGTTTACATAGGAAATTATTATAAATTCTTTTTTTTTTTTTTTTTACATGATGTTGTTGAAATAAGATCTAGTAAATATATCTGTTAATGAGGAAAATACCAAAACCATGCCGGGCAGTGACATCAAAGTAATATAACACTGTAATCTGTCTGACATTCTTTGACGGTCTCCTACAACACTGCAGCCTATAATTTCCTACAGATTAACATGCCAAGAAAATGTCAGTTACTTACAAGAATATAAAAGTCAGATGATTTTCACTGATGTCGGGGGAGTGGATTACACACATGGCTATGTGTATGTGTGTCTTCTTTCTCCCACTTTGGACAAAAATCAATTGTAATTTATTACTTTGGGTAAAAGGTATCATCATGCTGTCATTAAAAACCATTTATTAAGTATCCAAATTTGCAAAATATGTTTTGTCTTTAATTGTAACCATTTGTTTACTTTTCTCCCAACTAGATGGTGAGGAGTTTATAAAAGTACTCAATAAACATTTTTTAGTGAATGTCTACATAAGGTTATCTAATTTGAATTTTCAAAAATGAGAATTACACAGCACAACAAAAGCCATAAAAAAGCATAGCAACAATATGGAAGCATAAAAAGACACAGAAGTTGCTGACTGGCGGGCCAGGCTCCCATTCTGGCTCTGGGTAAGTCTCAATTCCTAAATCTATTTCCTCATCTGCAAAATGGAATTATTCAGATTCGCTCTACTTACCTCATTGGGTTATTGTAAGAATCAAATGAGTCCACGGATTTTAATGTGTTTTGCAAACTACAAAGTATCTTGCTAATAGTATTTATTTTTTCAATGTAAAATTATTTTTAAAGTGACATGAATTTTACTAGAATGTAAAATGTGATTGGGGAAACAGACTGAAGAATTCCCAGCCCAGTCAAATTGGCAGCAGGGACACTACCTCTCAGCTCGTCAGTCCTGCAGCAGTCTGGAGGGGACCTATTCCTGCCCTTTGCTGCGTGTTATTTATGTGTCTTCTCTGAGTCTGTTTCTTTATGTCAATCTCTCTGAGCCTCAGTTACACCATCCATTACATGGGAATAAAACATGCCTTATGCCAGATAGTTTGCTGGGAGGCTCAAATTAGATCATTGTTACTAAGGTCTCTTTGTCAGCCACCGAATACTATATGAATGTAAAAAAATCTGGTAATATTTTTCTAAAGGTGATGAATTTTCAGGAATAGTTCCAATAAAACACACAGGCTGAGCAGACACATTCCAGGAAAGAACAAAATATGCTTCACTGTCTTGGGTTGGATTATATATTGCCTTACAAACTCCACTCTGGCAAGGCCTTGGAAAAAAGTAAAATGAAACACGGGCCTTTTCACATTCATTGGCTTATTAAATCTTCCCAACACTTGTGCCAACCAGGAATTCCGATGCCCATTTTACTGATGGGGGAACTGAAGCTTGGAGATATTGAAACTTCCCCAAGATCATGCAACTAGCAAATGGCTGCATTTAAAACTAACTCTAACAACATCAGTGGGAGAAGACAAAGAGCGGAGGGCAGTATCGTCAGGAAGAGACCCAAGTTTTCTGGTTCGCAGCTATGGCAGCCTCATTCCTTGAAAGATCTTTAATCGGCGAAAAAGTGACTTTGGCCAGCTTCAGTCCCTCCCTGCTAGAAACGCCCGGTTCTTAAGTCATACCCCGATTCTGCATAGACTCAAAGGTCTGCATTAACACCCAATACTCTCCCACCTCCACCATTGTAAATATGTTCACCTCAGGCTTAAGCAGGTCCAGAGAAGTTCCTCAGTCACAAAAATGCTGAGGGTCCCCATTTATGTATAAACTTTTTTTTCAACACCTAGAATTCTTTCTTCATTAATTCATGTCTCTTCTCTAAAATCTAATTTAAATACCAAAAACTGGAAACAACCCCAAAGTCCATCAGTTTGAAGATGAACTTAAATAAATTATAACATTCATTCAATGGACTATTAAGCAATTATTTAAAAAAATGAAGAAGATGTAGCAAGACTGCCAAAATATCCATCCTACTTCTTAAATCTAATTCCCTTCCTCCCACCCTCCCCACCATCCTACTCCCCCATCTCTCCACCCGTCCCCACCACCTCCCCGCCTCTGTCCCAGACTAACTGCCAGGGGCTGACTGTGTTTTGCCCCTAGAGACAAAAATCTAGAGGGGGGAAGATTTTTTTTACATAATTATTTTAAAATAATAACACCTGGTAGCTGGAATATTTAGTTCAATTGAAAACTATCAGAAGGCACATTACCAGTCACACCCATTTGCAAGCCATGTCTTGAATTACAGAATTCTTTGAAGGTCAATTTTGAGTTGTTTGCCCTGAGTGCCAACATTGAGATTCATAGTTCTGCCCCTACAGGTTCAGGCCATCAACCCTTCTTCCTTCAACTATTCCAGAAGTCTTCTAGTGAGTCTCTGGCTCTGCTGTTTCTCATCCTCCCTCTTCCAGAATCCTGCAGCAGTCTGGAGGGGATCTACTCCTGCCCTCTGCTGTGTGTTATACATGTGTCTTCTCTGAGTCTGTTTCTTTATGTCAATCTCTCTGAGCCTCAGTTACACCATCCATTACATGGGAATAAAACATGCCTTATGCCAGATGGTTTGCTGGGAGGCTCAAATTAGATCATTGTTACTAATGATTTAGATCAGAGTGATCTAAATTTAAAATCTGATAGGCATATTCCTTATTATCCTTGAGTTAACATCTACTTCCTGTAACACAGTAACAGGGCCCTCTGGATTCTTTGGCCTCTCCCTCGCCCCTTACTAGATCCTCAGGGCCCAGCCCCCTGCTCTAAACTCCAGCCATACTGTCCATGCACTGAATTTTCTCTTCCCAGTGTTCTCTCTGGCCTCTAATTCTTATAGCTGCTGTTTGCTCTTTGGGAACCCCCACTCCCAAACTTGACTACAGAGCAATGACCCAAGTGTATGCATTGCTACAGGCTCTCTCTCTCATGCATATGCTTCTCCTGTTGGAACAAGCATCCTTTCAATTGAAATAAATCCTGTCTGGTTTAAGTAGCAGATGGTTAAGATTGCTATCTTCTAAAAAGAGAAAGGAATCCTATACAAATAGAAGATGAGAAGAGATCAAATGTTAAGGCCAAGAACTAACTCCTAACAGCCATGGAGGGTTGGGGAGACTCAAGTTCTTTACAGCAAGACCTCAACAAGGTCCCCTCCTGTCCTAGACTCAAAGTTCTAGCAGTCTAGACTTATCCTCACATGTGTGATGAACATTCAAAGCCTACCCAGAAATCTGTGAATCCACTTCCCCTCCCACCCCACATCTCTCGCCTCCTGTCAGGCTTTTATTTTGATGTTCACCAGGAGAACTTCCTGGGTGTGCATGCTCCTACCGAGAGCACGTTTAAAGGCTTCACATTTGGACTGAAGGATGTGAATTTGTCCATGTAAGTCCCCCAGCAACACAGAACAGACAATATTTTTCTGGTTCTTTTATACTGTCCACACCATACCCATTCTTCGAAATCTGTCACACTTCCAGAAAACTCTAGTTACCAATGAACTCTCCCAGCATGCAATGGCAATTGATTATTCAATTTACACTTAATTATATCTTGTCCTGAATTCTTCTCTAACAACTGCAAGGCACTTTTGACAATAATCAAATAGGAAAATACCAAACTAGGAGTAAAGAGATCTAGCTTCCAGCCAGGAGTCTGCTACTAATACTCTGTGTAACCTTGAGCAAGTCACCTTTCTGGGTCTCAGTGCTCCCTGCAGAATAAGGGTAGACTGCTGATCTCCAAGGATCTTCCACAGTCTATGAGTCTACAACTCTGAGCTCCTTGAAGTTCAGGAGCACAGGCCACATCATTTCTCAAGGCTCGACGCATAATGGGAGCTCTATTAATTACCTGAATAAAAACCATAGATGAAAACACTGCCTGGCCCTTGACCTTCTATATCAAACCAACATGCCACAGATGTGTCTTCCCTGAAGAGCTCTCTCAAAGTCTACAAGTGAGTCTACAACTTCACTGATACAAAGCTAATAACTTTCAATACCTTGTTCCACTGGAAAGTTATTCCTCAGCATAAACTTAAATCTCTCCAGGTCAACCTTCAAGAAAACTAAGAAATTAGCAGTAATTATTTAAATCAAATGTGCCTTATTTCTCCCACCCCACTATTCCTTTTTGCTGCAACACTTAGATCCTAGTTCAGAAAACAAACACTAATGCAAACCACTAATTTATCAGGGACACTGCCTCAGCCCTACTGCTCAGACCCGGAGTTTCCACTAAGTAAGCCAAATGATTATGCAAATCACTGACACCCTAAGGCAACAGATAAACAAAAACAAACACCTTTTCAGAAATTTCACTTAGAAAACCAGGTATAATGCAAAAAGAAAAAAAAAACTAATATTTTAAGCTTTGGGGGATGTTGGGGGTGTAGAAGTCTCAAGAGCTGGCTTCGGAAGGGCACTGCATACCAGACAACAAGGTACAGGAGCCTCCCGGCTGTTTTGTCAATGAAACCTCTCAGGCTGGCCACAGTACTTTGCTTGTCCCGTAAAGCAGTGCTTTACAGAACTCTCAGCTAGCCGGAACAGTGAACCCTGCGCCATTTGTCTATCAACTTCTTCAAAAAGAAAAACCTCCTGCACGGCTGTCTTGTTTTGCATTTTCTATTTTGTACTTCGGAACACGTAATGACAAGCAGAGGAGGCGAGGGGCTCTTTTAAAACTGTAAGAAAGAAGAAATAAAAAAGTGGCCAGAAGTCTCTGCATTCAGCTACTGGAGCAAAGTTTACAGACCATAGAAACTAGCACTAATTTTAAAAAGTCAGTCCTGAGCACTAGGAATCAACAGTAAGGCACTCTTCAGGTTTGGGGTACAGAAATAAGACTGAAGAGCCAATCCATCCCTTCCAAATCAAACTCCAGCTTTCCAAAATTTGAATGGAAAAATCTTTTCATATGTGAATTTCACCTAAATAAATTTTTAAAAACATTTTCATATATAATCAACTCTATTGGCACTACTATAGGAAAACAGGAGCAGATAATCCAAAGCAGTAAATAGTTCCCAAAGCATTTTTTACTACATATTGGTATGTATATCCCCTGAACATTTTACAGAAAATTTATCTTTGTAGTTTTATTTTTCTTAAAATAATTGCTTAGTATTAGTAGTTTATACCATTTGAGCCCTCACACATTTACACCACAAGAAAGCAGTTCAAAAGGACTGAAACTAAATGTTTTCCTCAAATAACATTTAAAAAAAAACCCAAACTTTACATATTGAAAATTGGTCTTCAGAAGATTATTTTAAAAGAACTATCAACACTGTTCATTAAACATATATATATATGAGTTCCAGTCAAGACAGTGGAGTCCCTGGTCTTTTTGAAGTTTACTCCGGTGTCTGGTGTCAGCTATGGATCCAGTTTTATGTTTTTCCAAATGGCTGAAACTATTGGTATATGATAGGAGCTAATATCCCCTGAAAAGTTTGGCAGGACTTATCTATAACCATTGCACCTTGGAGCTTTGAAGATAGAAGACTTTTTAATTATCATTTCGATTTCTTTACTGGCTATTGGTCTATTCAAGTTTGTTGTTTTCTTTCTTGTGCCAATTTGACATTTTATATTGTTTTCTAGAACTTTATACATTTAGTCTAAGTTTTTAAATGTATTGATGTCAAGTTGTTCATTAATTTTTTTTAATATTTTAATCTGTGTTGTGTCTATACTTATTTCCCCTTTTTCATTCTGTATTTTATTCATTTGCATATTTTTTTAGCACTCTCACCAGGTTTGTCTAGCTTATTAAGGCTTTCAAACAACTAGTTCTTTTTTAATTCTTTTTTAAATGTCTTTTTCACTGGTTTCCGTCTTTTCAACTCCCCTCTCTTATTTCTTTGAATCCCAACTGTATAGCTCTTTCCCAAATTATTGAACAAGGTTATCAGCTTCAGATTAAAGAAAACATGAATAAAGGTGGCTTAAAGAAAATAAATAAAAGTCTTAATATATCAAGAACTGAAAATATAAGAAAAAACAGAAAATGACAAGTAAATAACAACAAATAGGAAATAAATATAAATATGAAGAAATGTTCACACTTGATAATAGTAATCAAAGAATTGATATTAAAACAATAAAATAACTTTTTTTGTCTTCTAATTTAGCAAATTTTAAAAAATGAGACTACTTTGGTGCTAGCGACAGCTGTGAAATGGGCACTCTCACACACTGATGAAAGTAGGAACAACCCTTTCAGGAAGCAATTTGTCAAAATATATCAGGACCTTAAAAAATGTTCATACTCTTCAGCTTGGCAGTTCCACTTTGAGGAATTGTATCTGAGAAATATAATCTTGAATATGAAAAAGAGTTTGTTTACAAGATGGTCACTATAGTCTCAAATATGAAAAATGTAATAAATGTCTAGCCATGAACAAAGACACCACACTCTTATCAGGTAAGCATTTTAAATGATATTTATGAACATTTTTAAATGCTTGTAATTATTATAAAAAGATAAATAAGTAATTATATTCCATGATCACAAATATTTTTTAAATGTGTTTAAAAGATTTGGAAAGAAATATACAGAAATATTTGTCTTTAGAATTATGGATTAAGTTTTTTCATATTTTCCAAATTTTCAAAGGGTCCTTTTCTTAATGGGAAAAGAATAGATCAAATTTAAATTTAAAAGCTACTGTCTTTATAGTGTGCAAGTGATGCCAGTGTGACTGCTAGGGTTAATATGAAGTTGTTTTTGAAAAAACTATATTATTTCATTTTAACTCAGGATCCAAGATGAAGTCTTTCTCCCTCCTTCTGTATCCCTAGAACCATGATTTAGCACTTTGGGAGTGTAGCATTTTATAATTATAGTTTAAAGTTTATACTAAATCTTTATACACATATACTTTCTCACTAGATTTCAAGCTTATTGAGAGCCAAGATTATACAGTTTTTTTTGCAGTAAACTTAGCTCCCCACTCTCTACCCCTTCTGCATACAAATCAGAACTTCTCCACGACTATTTGTTTCTCTAAATGGTAAAGAGCTAGTCATTAGATTGTGTGGCCAGTGAAATAATCAAATATAATTGACACTAGGGCCTTTCATTGCCCTGCAGTATAAAAAGGGTTTACAGTATGGAACTACTACACATAGTATATTACTACTCTTACTATATTAGTCAGACAAATAAATGCCAGATGACTTAAAAAAAAAAAAAAAAAAACCCCAATTCAGAATGTCAATAAATAACTTCTTGGCCATTAAAATCAACCCATTTGAGACCTACTTAGCGGTTCTAGGGATCTTCATATTATCCCTATGTCTAAGGGTCTGCCCGGTCCCAGTCTATCTCTCAGAGTTTTAGAAACTCTCATTTCCCATCAACCCTGGCACTGCTCCTACCATCTCCAAAACCATAAGATCCCTCAATTCAGAATGTCAATAAATAACTTCTTGGCCATTAAAATCAACCCATTTGAGACCTACTTAGCGGTTCTAGGGATCTTCATATTATCCCTATGTCTAAGGGTCTGCCCAGTCCCAGTCTATCTCTCAGAGTTTTAGAAACTCTCATTTCCCATCAACCCTGGCACTGCTCCTACCATCTCCAAAACCATAAGATATTTATCCAATCCCATGACTCGTCCAACTAATTGCATAATTTTGGGTAATTTATGTACTTTTAAGGTTGAGATTCCCTCTTCTATAACTTAGAGCTAAGCAGCTTGCTCTAAATGGCTTCAGTGGCACATGTGGCCACATGTGGCTATTGAGCACTTGAAATGCACCTCCTGCAAATTCAGTTATGCTGCAAGTGTAAAATACATATCATGTTTTCAAGCCTTAGTATAATAAAATAATGTAAAATATCTTGTTAATAATTTTATAGTGATTACATTTTAAATAATGACATTATAATATATAAGGTAAATATCTTATTAATATTAATTTCACTAGTTTTTAAAAACTTTTTAAAATGTGGCTAATTAAAAAATTTAAAAATTCAAATTTTAAAATTAAAATTTTTTAATTTTAAAAAGTAGCTCATGTTATCTCTCTATTATACAGCTTGAATTAAAGTATTGGAAATTATAGGACTTCAAAGATCCCTCCTTCCAGGCTTAAACAATAAAATTTTTCCAAACTGTTCAGGTTCAAAATTCTGCTCTGCCATTTACCAGCTTTAAAACCTTAACCAAATTACTTAAACTCTCTGTGCTTAGTTTCCTCATTGGTAAAAATGGAGATGATGATAATAACAGTACCTACCTTATAGGGTTTATTATATGGGTTAAATGAGTGTATATATGCAATGCACTTAGAACTGTGCCTGCACTTTAGTCACTAGTAATACCTATTTTCATTATCATTATTATTCATCATGGAGATCAATATCCCAAACTATATGTTTACTACATAAAATACCCAGATGAAAATAGGGAATATCGTGCATAATTCCAAATATAGGGTTGCTTATTATTAAGCGATATATTATAAATATCCAAGTAGCATAGTTCGATAAATTTCAAGCTTTCAGATGGATTGCGTTCTATCCATTCATTCAACTAATAAGTATTCCCTGAACCTCTACTATACTTTTACAAGTATAAACAAAAACAGACAAAAATTGCTGTCTTCCTGGAGTCTACATTCTAGTAGAGGGCAGTAAAGCCAGTGACCAATAAAGTCAGTCTGAACTGCTTGGGTTTTTTCAGATGACTTATTCTTGGATATTTAAAAGAGACCTAAAAAAGTAAGTTAAAAATTATACCAACCCATTATTTTCCTAGTCTTTTCTCATTCCCAGCACCCTTTCAAAAGGAAGATAAACCTAATTGGTATTCTGCACCACCATGTCAATTAGTACCTGCCCAGACTTAGGGGTAGAGAGGCTCCAAACAAAGATGTGTTTAAGCTCATTGCTTAAACTAAATGAAGGGGTAAGAGTCAGAGAATTCTGTTCATATTCGTTTAAAAGTTTGAGAAAACATACAATACGATGCAACAGATTATGGGGTTTTGCATTTTTTAAACTTAGATTTAGTTGATAAGATAGCAAAAAATGAATATGTGCAAACTAGCAATTCCATTCTTACATGTATACACTAGAATAGGACTCAACAAACATTTTCGGTAAAAGGTCATATAGGAAATATTTTAGTCTTTGCAGACCATCCAAAGTCTGCTCCAACTACTCGCTAGGCCTGAAAACAGCCATAGACAATATTTAAACTAATGAGCATGGCTGTTTCTATAAAATTTTATTTATGGACACCAAAATTTGAATTTTCATGTAATTTTCACATCACAAAATATTAGTCTTCTTTTGATTTTTTAAAAACATTCAATAATGCAAAAAACATTCTTAGCTCCTGAGTCATACAAGAACAGGTAGAAAGGCTGTGGGTCAGGCCATCGCTTGCTGATTCCTGACCCAGAAAACATTTACACATGCACAAAAGCAGCTATGTATGAGACTGTACATAACATCATTATTTGTATTAGCAAATAACTGGAAACATTCTAAATATCTATAACAGGAGAATGATAAATAAGTGTTGGCATAACTAGAGCTACTTGTATCAACATAGGTAAATGTTACGAACATAATGGTGAAGGGGAAACAAATTACAGAACACATACATGTCATTTATACAAAGTTTTTAAATATGCAAAAATTATATCTTATCACATATATTTAACATATGTAATAAAAGTATGAAGAAATCTATGGGAACATTAAACATCAAACTCATTTACCTGGGCATGGATGGCAAGGCAGGAGGCAGGGAGAAAAGGATGCAATCTGAGAAAGGTACACAGAGGGTTTCAATTGGATTTTTGTTTTAAGCTGAATGGCAGGTTCATGGATGTCCACTCTTTATACCATGTTGTATATCTTAAATATGTAATAATAAATAAAAAGGAATGTGTAGGTTTAATGTGAATTTAGCAACTAGTTTATCCTGTTTTGGGAAATGAGCTCAATTTTTATTAAAATACCCTAAAACTTAGAATTGAGCCTGGATATCTTATAATAAAAAGACAAAAATAATTGTTTTCTTTCTTTTTTAATTGTTTGTTTTTTTTAAACTGGACCGAACCTTAGGAGAAAACAGATAATTATACTGCATTCTTGCATAGTTGGCTAATGTAAATACCTTCATGCAACAAACTGGTTATTATTTATCTGTTTCAGAGAATCAAAGAGCTGAGTCAGACTCTGACTTGTCTAATGGTTCAATCAGCTTTGCCTGTATACTCTAAGTTCCCCTGCTCCAGACACAGCCTCCACAGCATTACAATGATCCACATGCCCTAGGAATAGCAACTTCACATCATCTGCTTCACAGAGCAAATAGAAGTGTAAGTGGCAATGACGTCAGTGCTTCTCTGTGTGAAAATTCTCCCCTTTCTCTGGCAAAAGTTCACAAGGCATCATTATAAAAAAAAAAAAGAAAGAAAGAAAGAAAAGAAAACTCTGCTTGCTCTGCTTTTACTAACTCCAGAAACAGTCATCATTAGAACTGTCTCTTGATCTGGAATCACTTAAATAGTTCTTTAAGGGTCTTCTGCAGTCTCCTATCTTCAAGTTCCCTAAATCACAGGCTCCTTTTTAACTTCTAATACCCCCAAAGTAGTGACATCAGTTTCAACTGTTGGACAGGTCTGCCCTCTAGTGCTTATACTCTTTTAATAAAAAAAAAAAAAATTAATACTATCTGATATTATGCCACAAAAAGCCTGTCAAAAATTAAATAACAACCTATTAACCCAAGATTTTTCAACTTCACACTATTAACATTTGGGGCCAAAAAGTCTTTATTGCGGGGGCATTGTTGGATGTTTACCGACATCCCCGCTCTCTACCTACTAGATGCAGTAGCACCCCCAACCCCAGCTGTAACAAAAATGTCTGCAGACATCGCCAAATGTCCCCTGGGAATCAAAATTGCCCCTGGTTGAGAAGCACTATCTTAGCCTAAAGGTTGTCCAGAACATGCTCGTTAGTCCTGAAAATTATAAGCAAAAAACTCTTATTCTCTAGACTAATTCCTGTGAGAGGAGAATTTCATTTCTACATGAAAAATAAAAAATAGAGAATTAAGACTTTCAGCTCCCCATCCTCCCCAAATACCTGGCTAGTGGGAAATTCTTTACATCTATAATTTTCTGTTCCAGCTTTACTTCTTAAATATATTCTCTTCCTTTCCAAGTGCCCGGGAAACAAAGCTTGCACCTCTAGCAGAATGTAGGTGATATGGTAGGAAAATGTAGGGGTAACTATCAGTGTTTGTGCTGTGTTCTAGCAAAACTTAGAGGGTCAGCATGAACAATACGGGTAACCAAGAATCTGTACTGATCGTGAACATAATATAACAATTCTTATATCATAAGAAGTTTCAAATCTGGATTTTAGAAAGTTACATTAGGAGGGTTTATTCAGATTTGCTATGAATGATTATTCCTTATATAAATGCATTACGCCTATAATCCTGATTCTATAAATTTTAAAACCTACAAATGACTCAGGACTAGATATTTTAAAAATAAAAAAGTAGCTTAGACTAGCATTGAATGTAACTTCCTCCCCTCATCAAATTTCTCACTTATTTGGTTTCACTAAAGAAATAAACAAAAAATAAAAATAAATGAGAAATAAATAATTTTCATTCACTTACATGATTGAAAATGTATCACTTTCTCCTACACATTCAGAATTAATATTTTACTTAAAGAAATTGAAAGTATTCTAGCTCTACAAACTGTCAAGCTCTTATTGGCAGAATCTTGGAATGGAAATCCATTTAGCTGCACAGAGCAGTTTGTGATCACTCCCTGCCCTCTTAGAGTCTGCTGATTTACTGATTGTTTATATTGGTTTCATCCTAGCCTCTCTAATTAAATTCAATTACAAAGTCTTCTAATCATATAAAAAAGCAAGGCACAAACAGGTTTTAAGCTTTGATCTTTTAAGAGATATCCAAAGGATTTAGAATGTATGTTTAAAACTATAACATAGAAAAGTTCCATGACTTGAATCAAAGTAAAAAGCTAAAAGAAAACACAAAATCTGGAAAGATGTCAATTAGATTAGAGAGTAGAGATGTATGTGACCCAGTGATATTGTTTGAGAGTTATTTTGTGTAACTTTTTTCAGTTATATGAAAAGTCCAGGTTATTCTATAATATGCAATTATTTTAAAGCATCCAGAAACTTTTGGAAAAGCAATATTCTAGAAATTAGTTTATGTATTCATTGCTAATTTCATAGCACTTTAAACTCAGTGAAGGAAAATATTTCCTTAGGTTTTGATTTAAAGGAACTGGTAGGCAGAATAATTGCCTTATCCCTCCTCAGAAGTCCACGTCCTAATCCCCAGAACCTGTGAATATGTTACCTTACATGGCAAAAGAGATTCTGTAGATGTGATTAAATTAAGGATTTTCAGGCAGAAAGGTTATACTGTATTATCTGGCTGGGCCCAATACAATCACAAGGATCCTTATAAGCGAAGGAGGGAGACAGGAAAGTCAGAGGAGATGGGATGATGGAAGCAGAGATCTGAGTGATGCAATGGCTGGCTTTAAAGGTGAAGGGGCTATAAGCTCAGGAATGTAGGCAGAGTCTAGAAGCTGGAAGAAGCAAGGAACAGATTCTTTGCTGGAGCCTCCAGGAGGAACACAGCCCTGCTGACCCCTTGATTTCAGCCACATAAGACCCATTTCAGACTACTGACCTCCAGAACTGTAAGAAAATTAATTTGTATTCTTTTAAGTGACTAAGTTTTTGGTAATTTGTTATAGCAGCAATAAGAAACTAATACAGGAATATTTCATTAATCTCTTAGTACTTTTAATATCCTGTTAAATCAGAATTTCAGCATTTGAATAATTATGTTTCATATTATTATCATGTTTGTGTTTTTAAAATGTGTGCTCTTTCTCTGACTGCTAAAAACTATCATGTTTTCATTAAAATATACTTACTATTTACCTTTAAGTAACATATCCCAAGATAAAATCTAAATTCTAACACACTACAGTGAGGAGCATCACTCTAGCATTGCAAGACAAATTTAGTGGACAGGATACATGCATTTAAGTATGTCTCAATAGCTACTTATATCATAAGAAATAAAATAACTCCAGTAGCCCAACCATACTGGCTGTTAAACAAATTGAAATTGGATTCAGAAAATAGAATCTGGCCTCAGAAGGCAAAAATGACAAAGTTAACAATGTGATTTTGATGTGACCCTTTCGCAGAAAGCTGAACTTTTTAGCAGTTGTTAATAGCAACAAATTAGGAGAGCTGAGCCTGATAAATTATGAAAAATGATTTTCAATATAGATGTATAGATATAAATAAACATGTGTGCATATTGTTTATATATGTATATGTAAATATGTATTGTTTACATATGTATATGTATATGTACATATTGTTTATATATGTATATGTAAATATGTACACACATGCACACATATTCTGTCCGTTGCAAGTGTCTGGGAGGACAACACTCCAACAGCAATGAAGACACTTAGCACCCATTCTCAAGGACTCCTTGGAGAAATGGCTGGTTCTAAGAAAGTACAAGACAAGCCTGGAACATCCTGGTATTCCAGAAAGCAAGGGATTGTTTAAAGAATGATGGAGGCATGTCAAAAGGACACAGGAGCTTAGCTTGAAGGGTTCCAATGTGAAAATCAGAGAACATTTTGAACACCAAAATAAGGATACTAACTCATTGATTAAATAGGAAACTATGAGCTCATATAGATATTTAAAAAAAAAAACCTGAAAGGTTTATGAGGAGTATGATCAAGGAAATACTTAATTGCAAAGAGAAGAAGACTAACTTTACAGTGGAGAATCTTGGAAGATACCACCTAAATCAGAGATCAAAGTAAACATCATCAGTAATGGGGCAAATAGAAATTCTGTGCCACCTGATAAGATGCAACAAGAACACAACATCATTAATATAATATTGAATGTCAACTGCAATTTTAAAATATCCCCAAAAAGAACAGCATCGCTTCTACGATATTCCTCTCCAAAATGCATAACCCTAAAGCCTAATCATGAGGAAACAGCAGACAAATTAAATTAAGGGATATTCTATAAAATAAGCAGCCTAGAATTTTCAAAAGTGTCAAGGTCATAAAAGTTGAAGAAACACTGAGAAATTATTACAGACCAAAGGAGACTAAAGAGACATAATACAACTGATCATGCAAAGCTGGATCCTTTTGCTATAAAAAGCATTGTTGAGACAATTGGCAAAATTTGGTTGGAGTGTGAGAGTAAGACAGTATCAATGTATCAATTTAAAAGCCCTTATTTTTGATGGTGACATTTCGGTTATGCAGAAGAATGTCTTTGTTGGAAAGACACTAAAATATTTGAGGAGATTGGATATTACATGTGTAACTAAGTCTCAAATGGTTCAGGAAAAAAGTTTTTGCTACCATTCTTGCACGTTTTCTGTAGGCTTGTGATTTAAATTTAAAATATTTTTTAAAATGTAGTCACCTACTCAATGAGACCCTTACTAGCTACTCTAAAATGCTCATCCCAATGATATTTCATATTCTTTTTCCTGCTTTATGTTTTTTCTTTTGGCACAAACATTTTATTTATTTATCCAGTTTTTTTGTTTTGCCCAGGAGTATCTATAAGGGAAGGAATGTTCCTCTGTTTTATTCACTGCTGTGTTTCTGAGTGTTTAGAACATTGCCTGGAGCATCATAAGTGCTCAATAAATATTTAATGAATAAATGAATGGCTAAACCTATTAAATAAATAAATGTTTTAAGAAAGATAATAACCATTACAAAGACAGGTGAAGTAAAACTGTAACTCTCACCATCAGTGACAGCTTGTTAAAAGTCCTTTTGGAAAACAATTTGGCAATTAAGAGTCATAAAAATTTTAATATCCTTTAACCTAGAAATGTCACTTCTGGGAATTTATTCTAAAGAACTATCCTAAAATATGGGAAAGCAATCATAGAGTCAAGCTGTTTACTGCAGTGTTATTTACATCAAAATAAAAAAAAAGAGAAATAAATATACAAAAAACATTGGATAAATTATGCCATATCCACAGATTAAAATTCTATTTCCTTTGAAATTCCATGTTTTGAAATCCCATTTCATTTGAAATTCTAATAATGTAGGAAAATGCTTTTTTATATACTATTACAGGAAGAGAAAAAGATAAGCAGAATATGTATTTATAGCCATGATTACAACTAAATAAAAATATGCACTATAATAAGCAATTAATGTATTGTGGCAATTTTTAGTTGCTCTCTTTTCCAAATTGTTGGTAATATGGTTATAATTTATATTCTTGAAATACATTTATAATGAAAATATATTTTTTTAAACTCATCATAGATCAAATTAGCCAGATGTAGAAAGTGATTAACCATGAAACAAAGTAAAAAAGAAAAAAAATTAAAACCGATTTGAATCAAGTATGTTAGTAGAAGACAGTGGTTTACATGAAATCAAAAGAAGAATTTGGCAGTACTAGTCTAGTACTGCTGAGAAAGACGTGCTAAATACAACAAATACTAAAACCACTAAAAAGGTAGACTCTACTGTGGATCAGGGTAAGGTCATCATGCTTGCCAGGCCAATAAAATATTCCTCAAGACCATCTAGCACCCTCTGTTTTGATCCCACGCCCACCAAAGAGGCTTCTGATTAGTAACTTAGCCTCCCAGTTACTTTTTTCTAGGAAGGAAATATCCTCGACCTCCACGTGGCCACGAGTCCTTGAAATGTGGCTAATCTGAATTGAGATGTAAGCGCAAAATCTACCCCAGATTCCGAAGGCTTTGCATGAAAAAAAGTAAAATATCTCAGTAATAATTTTATATTGATTACATTTTTAAATTACATCATTTTTGAACTATTAGATTAAAAAATATATATTACTGAAATTAATTTTACCTTTTTTTTTAATATGGCTACTAGAAAATTTTAAATTACTTCTGTAGCTCAAATTTGTGGATAGTATTATTTATCTATTGGACAGCACTCTCTAGAATATTGAACGAGAATAATGCAGCCAATGTAAATATACAATTGACCTATAAACAAATAAGTTGAAACAGCTGTTTAGACAAGCACAAGTCTGTCCCTCAGAAACTGATCAACTCTGCACTGACGAAATCAAGCTCTGCTAAACAGAAGACCAGACCTTCACTGAAGTGAGCAAATCATGATTCTGGCATCCTCCAAGCTTCCTGGGCACAAGCTGTCAGCTTAGTCATTTCTCTTTACCTTCTATCATTTCTCTCTCAGCTCATAATCTGGTGTTTAGACTGTGTTCTTCGAGGGATAGGATGAGTATTATTCATCTTTGTTTTCCTTGCACTTAGGTGACTTAAACAAAGGTATTTAAAAGTCTGTTAAACGAACATTCTTCCACATTTTATGGTTTTGATCATAGCTATAGGCTTCCTTACCTTGAAAAGGATTTGTATATAACCTCTCCACTGGCGTCTTCTCCATCTGTTAATTGCAAATGACTCGCAAAGACTGAACACAGAAAAACCTGTAAGAAAGTAATTTAAAGTCATGTGGACTAAAAATAATGAAAAATATCTAATGTGAAAATTTATAACCATCATAGCGCACTGTATTTTGTTATGAAGGACAGAGACTTGGATCACAGAATTGATATTTCATCACTATGCAATGCCCTACATTATATTACCCCTTATTTATCCCTTAAGTCCAACAGCAACCTCAAGCCTAATATAGAATAGTGGTAGAAGGGAAAATAGATGACAGAAAAAGAAAAGGAGGTTTATCATGGGAACAGTATAATGCTTTGGCCTCATGACATAGACCAGATGGCAATAACCCTTTTCTCAGCAAGTAGCTCCTCAAAGGTTGTAAAAACCAAATATATATATATGTGTATATATATATGTGTATATATATATATATGTGTGTATATATATATTCTCAGCAAGTAGCTCCCACAGGTTGTAAAAACCAAATTCACTATCAACTTCTCCTGCTAATAATTATTTTTTAATACTGTGGCAGCATCAAAACAAAGACACATACGATCCCTCAATATGTGATAAAAAACCTAAATATTTACTGTCAAAAAGAAAATCCTTTTCTGAGAAATGATATTATCCAACAGAAAACCCTGACTTCTTAAAATCCAGGTATGTTCTCATCTCTTATTTTAAACGAAGTAGACGGCCTTTGTTTTAACCAATTTTGTAGCTGTTTTCTAAAAGCCTTTGAAAACGCCCAAGAAACTACTAACATTCGTTATACTAAAGTTATTCACAGTTGCTAATTCTATAGAAACATGAACCTATCCTTTAATATTGTTTTAAAAATCGTGTACACAAGAATTCAATGGTCTTCTCCACCTTCCGTGGCTCCAAAGAAACCTTTCTGATGTACAAGACAAACTGAGGCAAATATTTTCTAAAAGGCGACTGACTGACTGATTCCAGTAAAAAGTATAACAGATGAGTTTCTCTTCGATAATTTGAGACACTTCTAACTACACTTCAGTTGCTCTAAAAGAAGAAAAAAAGTCCTAAACCTGCAAGTTGACCTTTACAAAATTTTCCCAATGGAACCATTCTTTCCTTCCAGCTGAGAGAAGAAAAAGGTCCTACAAATGTTAAAGCTCTTTATCATTTTACATGTAGGCTAGTGTGCAAAGTGGCCTCAGGCCAATCGCATTTCCACCTGACTGAAAAGTGACATAACACACGGCTGCTCATAGTTGCTAAATGCTTTTCATGAGTGCGGGACTAAGAATGAGAAAGAAGACAGACGCTCTGTAAATCGTTACGCGAGGGTTGTAAAACGTGTAAGACCGAATAAAAATAAGGCAGGTCCCAGGGCCCTGACAGGCGAGCTCCAGCGCGCGGAAGCCGGGCGGAACGCGGGGAGGCGGAAAGCG
The DNA here is from genome assembly GCF_000325575.1 of Pteropus alecto. Taxonomy (NCBI): domain Eukaryota; kingdom Metazoa; phylum Chordata; class Mammalia; order Chiroptera; family Pteropodidae; genus Pteropus; species Pteropus alecto. The sequence continues at coordinate 18,472,195 of NW_006442103.1, forward strand.
GAGAGAGGACCTGGCGAACCTTCCACTGACCGTCGGCGCCTGAGCTCCGGCGCGACGCCGACCCTCGCCCCGCGCATGCGCAGCTTCGGTACTGAGCGTCGCGGGCGCGCGCCTGCCCTCGCTTATCTGGGAGCGCGGCAGGCGGGGCGGGGCCACGTGACCGGGAGCGCGGCTTTTCGGGCTCGATCCGAGGCGCTTCGGAAAGCGCCTTTGCAGAGCAATTCCAGGAACCCCAGTTCGGCTGCAGGTCCGACCTCTTTCTAATCGCTTTGCTTCTCGACTCCGCTCTTGAATTTAAGAATCTGGTTTGGCAGAACTTTTTTGCCATACGTCCTCCCAGTCACGAGGGGACTTCCGGCCAAAATGGCGGCCTGAGCCAACAGCCTCTGAGGGGCTGGACAATTTGGCCAAGGTCACCTAGATAATTTTTTTTTAAATTAGGGGCCCATACGAAAGTGATTGGCGCTTTTCATGGCTGCAGTGTCATTTCTCCAGTCTGAAGCCCTGTTGCTCTCCCCCCAGGACGTTCAAATCCTGTTCCTACTGCTCGAGGCTCCAGAATTATTGGAGCGCGCCCGGCCCTAAAAATAGTACCCTAGGTAAAGAAAAACCGCTTTATATCTCAGGGGTTGAGGGCTTGGGGCAATTAGGTAAATGTTTAAAGAGGCAAATGTCTCATAGGATGTGACACATAATTTACCTCAACATACCCCAGAAGAGCATTTCATTTCAGTTTAAGCATTTAAATAAAATCTCCAGATCTGTTTGTTTAAGCTTTGTATCAAGAACCTGAAGTAGTGACACTAGGATAAGATTACCTGCACGATGTTGCTGGTTCGCCCCAGAGGGGTGTGATGGGAAGAAAAGGCCCCGGAAAAACTCAGCCTTAAGGCTGGCATCCTTAAAGTGACAAGGGAATGGGGAAAAAGCAAAATGCATGAGGCTTAATTCTAGAGTTCCGATGCTTCGCGTACTGACGGCAACGGCGCGGGAACCTTGGCAGTGGGGAATCAAACAATACTGCCAAAAGATAAAATGCCAAACACGTCCAGAAAAAAAAAAGGAGGGAGGGAAGGAGGGAGAGAAAGAAAGAAAGAAAGAGAAGGAAAGAAGGAAGGAAAGGAAGGAAGAGAAAAGAAAAATTAATTTCCCTCCACATATCCTAATATAGATACCTAATATTGGGTAAAAACAAACAAAAAACTGTCACCTAAATCCTAGTCAGAAATTCTATTGACTTATTCCCTACAGTTATAAATCCTCAACGCGGCAGAAGTGAGTTTGTTCTTAACTCAGTCTTCTTAGGAAACGGAGGGGGGGGGAGGGTGTGTGTGTGTGTGTGTGTGTGCGTGTGTGTGTGTGTGCTTTGAGTTCAATAAATGTTATATCTGCAACCACTGGCGCGTGCGTGTGTGTGTGTGTGTGTGCGCGCGCGCGCGTGTGTGTGCGCGTGTGTGTGCGCGCGCGCGCGCGCAGCTAATAGCCCTGGACTTGCACTGGCTTCTCTGCCAGAGTTGCGCTGGGATGGTAATTGCCGCTTCTCTCGCAGACTCTCGTTTCCCCTGGTGCTGCTGTCATTGGTTCTTAAGTTTAGTTGCTTCAACTGCAGTTCCTCCCATTACAGTTAACAGATTTCTTCTACCGATCCCAGCTGTCTATATAAATGACGTTAAGCGCCAATGAACACACCGTTGCAGTGTCCTGGGTGCCAAGAGGACCCTGGGAGAAAATGCTTCCAGGTGGAGAAACCCAGTAGCCTCTGTGAGCTAATTCTGGGGCTGTGGAGTGAGTCTACCCAACAAAAGTCACCATTAAAGTGGAGGGCACAGATCGTGGCCTTCATCGGCAAGATGGTGCAGTCTGAGTTCTTAATAGGAGAATCAGAGAAATAGAGGTGTATTTACAGTGCCAAAGTAACTTTTTGAAAAACTAGAGTACTGTTTTCGCCAGCGTTGTGTACCTATTTAGTGGCCTTTGTCAGTATTGACCAGTAACGTGGATGCGTCCATTTCATAAGTAACCAGGGGCAAATGATGCCTTAAAATTTAAATTATTTGTCAATAGTCATAATATTGAAAAAGTCATGCTTCCAATTCTTTCTTAATCAGAATTGCTTTTGCATGGTAGCTCTGCTTCAGGGTCTTACCACCCCCCAAAGTGGCTAGATTTGTATGAAATAATAGTATTTCACCAGTATGCCAAGTCTTTTTAAAGATTCTCCTGAAGATCAATTCATTTTATAATTTCCATTTTGTGGTATAACCTGTTCTCCTTCAAGTTACAGCTATCCAATAGACTAGTAACACAAGTAGCTGCCTGGGGCCAAATTACCCAAGCCAAGATCTCAAATCTTAGGCTGATTAGTACATGAAAAAGGAATGCAGTAGTAGAATGCTATTATTAAGCAACAGCTGCAGAATATCATTGCATACAGTTCTAGGAACAACAGAGGGGAAATTTTCAGCAACTGGGATAAATGTCATCTGTTCCAAAGCCTCTCTTTAAAATATAGAACAAGGAATAACCATGCTTAAAGTGTTTTTGAATTAGTCTCTCATAGAATTACTTCATTAACACCTCCACCAAAACCTTTTAGTGCATTTCTACCGTCTTGAACCAAGAGGGGAAAGGCTTTGAATTTTTTAAAGATGTAAAACAAAAAATATCCTACTAATTTCAATAAACAATTCCTACAGTTGAAATATACTTCAATATTTTCCATCTCAGAACAGAATTCCCTAATTAAAATACTTTTCAATATTAAACTGTAAAGCGACCACAAAAATATTACTTAACATACTTGTGCCTTGACTTGTTAAAATACATTCCAGAGTTGTCTATAAATGAAACATTTTAAAAACCATTTATCACAAGAAAACCAAAAGAGAGCACAAAAAAATATTTTTTGATTCAGGTTTGATTTACTCAAGGTAAACATGCAAGAATTATGTATGTTTGTATTTACGTTATCTAAGAATTCTGAAGATAAACACACGGTATAAAAACCCTGGATTAATTTTAGAAAATTATTGATGTACAATAGGTTTATAATCACTTTAGTTGACTATAGATGTTACTTCAACTATAGGTAATGATTACTTCAAATCTAAATACAAAAAGTGTTGGCTCGATTTGGAACTCCAAAAGGAAAATTAAAGAAATCCAGAATTTTTCTGCTTAGAAAGTTAAATAGGCAGATGAGTTAAACTTTTTAAGATTGTAATGTCTCATATCACATCCAAGTGTTTAAATGAGTTAACGTTCAAGCTGTTTGTTTTTAAAAAGGCTTTCACAAAAAAATAAAAAGACCTTCGGAGCCCCTAATGGTGGTGTTCAGAAAAGTGAATGTCATACACTGAAACTAATCATTAACAACAAATCTTCAATTTATTTGAAGCAATTCGGTTTCAAAAACTTTAAGTTACAGCAGTCACAGAAAAAAACAGGGAACAGTCAGAAACAATAAAAGAATAATCAGGAGTACTGCATTTTTTTGTTTGTTTGTTTTTAACACTGTCATGGCTTTATTCAAAACACAGTTGCACAAAAGTATTAACTTCAAAGTTTTTTAAGGAGAGTTTTGAGGATTTTAACACACTATATACATACTGCCATACAAAGAGCATTAAAATAGGACCAAAAACTTCTACAAAATATAAAACCCACCCTTACTTATTTGCATGAAAATACCACCCACAAAGCTAAATAAGTCTTAAAAAGTTATTTGGAGGCTCTACGTGTGTTTTCAAACCAAAGAACTCTAATTTTGATTGCACAATAAGATGATTGATAAGAAAGTCAATATATAGATTTAATTTTAAAAATAAGTATTTTATAATCTGGCATACAATGTGACAAAAATTCTTCAGGACCAAAACAGGGCATTTCAATTTTCGAAAAGGAATAAAGTATTAGCCTTTTGGAGATTGCAATCCTACCCCAACCCACCCCACCCCCACTAAACTTATCCCAAGAGTTTTATGTCGGTTGTGCAACTTTTTTAGTTTATCCACAAATAACTTTCTAATTTTCACTTTAAAACCCCAAGTCACACATTTTTAAACTAAAAAATTACTATACTCAGTAATTTAAATGTGTTCAAAGTGTAGAAGTGTAACTTCAATTAATTTGCTGACACTAATTTAAGAAACACATATTCAAAACAAAGTGGGGAAAAAATTTAGAGCCAAGATTAAAAAAGCAATTGCCTAGAACATGGAGCCTCTACAACAAAAATGGAGATGTACTTGTCTACTCATATTATATTTAGTAGCCATATAAGGAAACACACACTCATACTTATCCCAAATATTTTTCTATTTTTAATAGACATCCACTTGAAAACAAGTCTTAATTTTAATATGGATTTAGTTTCAAATATTTCTCCAACTGCCTGATATAGTCCAATCGAATGCTATATCTGGTAATGCTATAAAACTAGGAGGAATAATTAAAGGTTCTATTCAGAAAAACTAGAAATACTTTGCAGAGTGGTATCTAAATCATTTGGGAAGCTAATTTAAAATTTTGACTTTAATGTCTCATTAATTATCAACAAGCAATTGCTCTGACTTTTAAGGAACACTATTGCTGCTTCCAAAAACTTTAAGTTACAGCAGTCACAGAAAAAGACACTCTGCTTCTTTTCTATCTTCATCCTACTAATACAGTCTATACATCTTGTCAACCAAGGAAGATTTACAATAAGCAGAGTCTGTTACATAAAACTGTATTGATAATATTCATATCTCAGAAAATCCTCAGTTTCTTTGACTTAGCTTCTTTAAAACTGAGATAAGTCTAAAAAAGGTGATTGAGGTATAAGACTAAAGGTTTTCCTGGGTATCCATAAGTTTCCCAACTTTTTTTTGAGATAGAGGGAGGAGAGTGAAACAAGAAAGGAAAGTGATCATAAAAGGATTGCTGAGAAGAAAATGAAAAATGCATATTTAAAACAAAAAACAAACAACCGTCAGCATGTCATGATCTTCAGCTTGAAGAACAAAGGGCTCACCTGCAAGTCTCTAAACTTACTATAAGCATTTTTTCCTTCAAAAATAAAACCTTATTAATCACCCAGCTTAAAAGTTTCAGAAACCTAAGGACTAGAACCTTTACTATTCTGCTCCTACTTTCCAAGCTACTCGTGCGACAAGCACTCAAAAATCCTTAGCCAAAAAAAAAAAAAGCCACTGCCTTCAAACTAAAGATCTTTGGGTCACTGCTAAAAAAATGACAAACTTATCATTCAAGAGACTATTTTCATTTCATATTCCAGCTGACTGTTATTTCGGTTAATTCATAAATAACTTTAAAACCTTATGAATAAAATGCACCATACTACACCTGTGTAAAAGCGATTATGTTTTAATTATGGGCTAAAATGACTAATACAGTGAGCTTGTATTAGAAAAATTAAGATTCTAAATAAACTGCTATGGAGTTTCACAATGGGGGGGTCAATGAAAAATTTTCTCTACATACAATATGATCATTAACAGACTAGTAAATCTTATTTGGAATGATAAGGCAAAAATAGTAAAACCACACTTTTCCTATAAAAAGTTACACATTATCTTCTGTAGGGATAGCTATTGTACATGAAGAAACAAAGAAGATGTGACCACTCTATTGCACACCCAGGAAATAGGGATTCTGGTCTCAGAATGATCTAGTCATCTTCTTCCTCTCCATCATCTTCAGCATCTCGTTTCCTTTTCTCCCCTCGAAGACCTTCTTCTTCTGAAAGAGTAAAAGGAAAAGTATAAAATACTTAATTTTAATGAATAAACATTTGTTAATTTACAAAGTTTTGACTCTATCTTAGTAAAAAGTTAATGACAAAAAATATCTTTCCTCTCTGAAATTCTTTCAACTTCAGTGTATTGAACAGACTTAGAAATCCATAAATAATGACAGCTTGCTATGCACCCTTGTGGCCAAATCACAAAGTACAGATCCAGAAACTAAGGGCTTGACATTAACAGAATTATTAGTAAATTTTAAAATTTATATTGGAAGACCTAGATAAAGAGTACCAGAGAACAAATCTAAACAGTGCAATCATTATCCGGAGTGCAACTGTTCTCTGATAGAGAAGGCTTAACTCTCTCTAAAATGGAAGACCCTGAAAAAATAATAAGTTGAGCTCAAAGATCCATTACCTCTTCTTTCCTATTTTGAAAATAAATGTTATAAGCTGTTTTTTTTTAATGGACTTAATGAATACCCTGGGAAAATTGCCCTTCGTTTTCATAGCGAATATAACTCACCTTCTTCTTCTTCTTCTTCCCCTTCTTCGACGTAGTCATCATCATCTTCTTCATCCTTGAAATTCAAATATTTAGTTTGAGAATAAATAAGCCATGATACAGATTTTTCACTGTTTAATAATAATACAGCCCAACAAGAACAAAAAAAACTATGCTTTTCCCATGTTTTAATAACCTAACTTATATATGTCCTTTTCAAAAAAGCCAACTAAATCTAGTTTCTTTATGAAAATAAGTTTATTGCTCCTTAAAAATACTTTAATTGGCAAATATAAAGAACTGCTAAGTAGTTAGGAAGAATTTGGACAACCCACCCTTTCCACAGTATCCACAGCCCCATTTGTGTCTAGTAATACTTAAAAGAACCTAATTTTCCAGCATTTAGCTAACAGCAAACACTGTAAAGCATTCCATGCCAGAACACCACGAAGCTCCTGGGAACAGGAGGAATAGGTGGGGTAGCAAACAGTACACAAAGAAACCACAATAAAAATTAGGAGAACCCGCAGCCTTAAACTAAAGAAAAGAAAGGAAGAGAAGAGGGGAGAAGAGAGAGCAGTGAAGGAGAGGGGAGAGGAGGGGAAGAGAAAGTAAAGGAGGAAAGGAGAAAGAAAAAGAGAGAAAAAATCATTTTAAATATCTTAAATCTGCAAGGAAAGATAAAAAAGGAAATTTAAATATATATAATATTTTTAAAAAGACTTGAGATACTAATCACATTTATTCATTCCTTGATAATTTAGAAAATCCCAAGTCTAAAAAGTGAATTACTTCTCTGGATTTTGTTTGAAACAAAATAGATTAGTTAGTTCATGTTTTTAAGTCTTTTTTTTTTTTTTAAATATCATCTGTTAGACCGCCAGAGAGTTGCTCTTAAAGACTCCCATCTTTTCCTAATTAAAAAATGTTTCTTCATTTGTACTGAAGAGCACCATAATTCCCAACTCTTCTAAAGTTTCCTTCCCTATTTTTCATGAACTGTACTATACCTACACAAAGTCCTTTGTACATATTAATTCCTTACTTCTGAAGAGCAGTTGAAGTAGAAATAAGACTCAAACAAAGAATAGCTAACCGAATACCATTTCTATTTCCTTCTAATTTCTTTTTAAATCTCAACAGTTTCTGAAGCTTCTGCTGGCTCTTAGTTTCTAAAAACAAGATTTCATTTTATACATCCAAATTATTTCGTAATGCCTGAAATAGTACCCTGCTACCTGGGTACTACACTGACTTAATGTTGTATGTATTATCTCAGGGATTTTTGCTCCATACGTGACCATGTCATTTTTAGTTAATATTTTCTAATGTTCAATGGAATGATAAACATAAACATTTGCAGTTAGCTGAAGGTCATTTTTCAATTACTTAGTACTATTTAGACTTAAGAGGAATTATTAGCATAGAAAGTAAAAAGCCAAAGGCAAAATAAATAAATCCCTTATTTTACCAAATAAATTAAAATTTAGGGGAAAAATATTCAAGTTGTATGTTGATGTAAATGGAACAGGTTACCCTTCTCTACGAGTACTTAAAATACTTAAAGTTCTATTCTGCATCACTGTATAGCTCCTAACTCACTACAGCCCCAAACAAGTTTGAGTCGTATTTTTTTCCACACAAGCTTTATATTTAAAATGATATCAGAGAAAAATGATCATTAATCAGTGATATCACCTATATACCCAATGTAAAAGTTATTAGGGAAACAGATGAGAATACTAACAATTTTGAGTCTAAATAAGAGATGTCATTTTTAATAATAAAAAAATTATTTTAAATTATGAATTTTGAAAACAAGACAACAATTTAACATTAGGAGAAAATAACTTATCTAAAGATAACTCCCGGGAGCTAAAGATCATTTGCTCAAGTCATGTGACATTTCCCATGAGCCCACTGTGTCCCAGTCAATGTGCCAGACGCTGAGCTACAAAGGCGACTGGCCTGCCCCTTAAGGAGCTCACCATCTGGCCCAATAAATACGTATTTATAAAAGTGCCTACAGGTAACAGAAGCCTAATCTAAGGTAACAGATAAAGGAGTGACTGTATGAAAATTATAGAGAGCTTCAACAATGAGGCAACTCCAGAGTTGACTTTTTAAATATAAAAGTTCACGAGGCGTGATTTGGGTGGCGATCATACAAGGATACCCATATGTAAAACTTCATGGACGTGTACATAAAATCTGTGCACTTTACATGTTTTATATATTTATGTTTACCTCAGAAAAAAGAAAGTTCATCAGAGGGCATGAGTACAAATTCATTTCAGATAAACAATGTATTACATATTGTTTATATTAATAGAAAACTCATATACAGACAGAAAGGCAAAAAAATAGCTTCGTGTGATGATTTAACTTGGCGTAGAGGGAGATAAAGCCAGAGAATAAAGGACCTTGCATGTCTCAGTGGCAACAGGAAAGCATTAAACGGTCCCAAGGTGGTGAGTGATATGATCACATTCGCAGTCAGACTGCGCAGACAGCACCACAAAGGATACACCTGAGTGGTGACACTGCATTCAGGGAGGGCGCTGAGAAAGCCACTACAGACGCAAAGCAAGAACTCTTTAGGGGTAAGACTTTCCTGAGTGCCTACAATGTGCCAGCAACTAGATAGGACTTTGTTAAACACTTAAAACGATATTATGAAGTTGGTACAATCTCAGTGTTATATGTGCAGAAAAGCTCAGGAACATTTGTAAAATGTTTCTACCAGACCATGTCCCTGACAGCAGAGTGGATCTGAGAGACATCTGGGAGGTAAAATCAGTAGGTGTCTGTAACTATTGGATACAGTGTGAATTGGGGGAGGGGGGGTAGCGAGAAAAAAGACAAGTCAGACACATGCACCTCATTAAGTTAGAAATAACTCAGATTTCTACACAACGTACTTTTTATAGTACTTAACTCTGTGCCTAAATAGTTAATTTTCAGGTCATGTAAGAAGGGTCTGTTCACCTGAATTTCTTCTTTCATTAAGTAAGAGAGGCCCACTTCCTCTTCTCCCTCTCCCAGTTCTGAGCCCGGTTCGTCTTCATCATCATCATCCTCTTCCTCTTCCTCCTCTTCCTCAAATCCTTCAGGTGGACCAGCTTCATCTTCCTCTTCATCTTCATCGTCTTCATCTCCATCTTTAAAAATATTTTAAAAGATGAGCAAATGGCTGGGCTAGTGTTTCTTTATGATATGTTGATCCTTTCAACCGTTGCCCGCAATCACTTCAATCTCTTAAGCCAATGGGTGGGAAGTATCTCAGGGTGATTTTATTTTTAAGCATGTCCCTTTTATGACATCCATATTTTCTATTTGAGAAATATGGTTTCTAAATTGTGAAATTTTTCCAAAGTATAGATCTTATTCAAAACAAAGTTTTTTACTTTGTGAACACTTTAAAACCTGCTTGTTAATCATTCCATCACTTTATAACATTGTCTATCCATCAAATTCTTTTCCAATAATAGTAACAAAGTATCTCATTACTAATAACAGCTACTTTGTCATCTGATCTATTAATTACCCATTCACTCAAAAATGTATATTCACCATCTAATTCTAGAACATTTCCATCACCCTCCAAAGAAACCCAAATCTATCAGCAGTCCCTCACCATTCTCCCTCCCCCAGCCCTGGCAACCACTAATCTACTTTCTGTCTCTGTGAATCTGCCTACTCTGGACATTTCATGTAAATAGAGTCACACGCCTTTTGTGTCTTTTAACTCAGTAGAATGTTTTCAAGGTTCACTCATATTATATCATGTGTCAGAACTTCATTCATTTTTATGGCCGAATTATATTCCATTGTATGGATATGTCACATTTTGTTTATCCATTTATCAACTGATGGACACTTAAGTTGTTTCTACTTTGTGGCTATTATAGATAATACTGTGATGAATTTTTTTTTAAGTACTATTTTAAAAGTTGCAAAGTAAACTTAAAAAATAAAGAAATGTTGCCACTTAAACAGGTGGTGAATATACAAGTTTATACAGATATAAAATTTCATGAAGCTTGATATAATAATCATTAAATTCTCCCAAAGATATCAAAAATCTGAAAGAAGAAATACAGGACTAGAACTGTAAGTTTTTAAATTTTTCTTGTCTTACTAACATCTTTTTTTTTCTATGCCTAAATATCCATGCCCACTCTAATTTGCGTGGCCAGAGCAGAGGTTATAATTGTGACACGTTTACGAGTATTAAGAATGATTACCCTCATCATCCTCCTCTTCCGAGTCTGGTGCTTCGTTATCATCCTGATCAAATCCATCTAAGTATGTGATTTGCTGCAGCAGTTCAAAAATACTCTCTCTATAATCTTCCAGGTTTGTGATCTCACAGTTAAACAAGTCAAGACTTTTCAAATTTTTAAGATTTTGCTGGAAAAGTAAAAAGTTAAAACTTACGTTCGAGCTTTAAAATATCAAGTTATTTCTTTTTAATTCATGAACCAGAATATACATACTTGAATGATTTTTGGATTTTTAGAATTTTATGATGGAGGGTTATTATATCAAGCACAGTCGTTCCCTTAACAAGGCCCTGGCATGGAAACTCCAGGAGTAGGAACTGTGTTTTATTCACAACTATGTCTCCAGCACTTGGCTAGTGCTCTACTTATGGCAGGCATGCAATAGATTTTGTTGACTGAATTTGTGCATAAATAGGCAACAAAAACAACATATTTAGTTTAAATCCACAGTCAAGCTTACTTTCAACAATTTCAACCTCTTCCCAAGCTTTTTAAAAATCAGAGCAACAATTTTCAGAGTTTCACTTCATCTCCTTTTCCTGATACTAGGTAACAAAGGAGCAAATAATGAAATCACTCAGAAAAAAAACTAGTCAAGAAGGGAAACAGAATTTAAGAAAATACTAGAACTTTTCAAACCAGATATTCCACTCCTGATGTTGATGATACAAAAAATTTCTCATCAGTTTAAAATTTTATCTGAATGTCGTACTCCAAAGGAAAAGAAAGCAATAACCATCTAGATGACAACATATAAGAAATTCAGAAGTTTCAAAAGACTGAAATAGAAATTAATAGGATAAAATAAGGAAATCTCAGAAAATTCAACCAAAAAAAGCAAGTCCAGAGACAAACCTTTCCACTTACCAGAGCTTCTACTGTACTGAGATCTTTGATTTTGTTTCCACTCAGATTGAGGTAGGTGAGATTTGGACATTTCTCTGCCAGGACTTCCAAGCCTCCAGAAATTATATTGTCACTGAGTTCCAACTATATATTCAACATGAGGATAAAACCAAGAATGGGAAAGATTTAGATCAAAGATTTTAAAAATAAATCAAAAGGCAAAATGACTGTCATTCTCTCTGGCTTCAAGAGACTATCACAAGTCATTAATTTCCAAATTCCACCAACTGCCAAATAATGTATTAAAACCCCTATACAGATGCTCCTCGATTTATAACACAGTTACCTCCCGAAAAACTCATCATAAGTTGAAAATATTATAGGTTGAAAATGCAATTAACACACCTAAGGTACTGAACATTGCAGCTCAGCCTGACCCACCTCACACGTGCTCAGAACATTTACATTAGCCTCCAGTTGGGCAAAAGTGCCTCACACAGCGAATACACTGTAGAGTATCAGATATTTTCCCTTGGGATTACATCACTGACTAGCCCAGACATAGATCAAAATTCAAAATTCGAAGTACGGTTTCTATTAAATGTATATGGCTCTCCACCACCATAAAGTGGAAAAATCGTGAGGCCAACCATCATAAGTCAGGGATTATCCGTATAATGGGCTCTTAACCCAGGTTTGGTTCCAGTTGGATAATAGATGGATTTTACATTTTAGAGAAAAGCATTCGGTAGCTGTTAAATCTAAATTCAAGCCATAAAGCAATTTCATTATTAAATTTAAATTTCTAAAAGCAATATTAGAGCTGATTCCAAAATCCTACATAAGCCTTTAACTTACCTCTAAAACTTAGAACCTTCTAATTAAAAGGCAGAATGGTCATTCCATTTGGCCAAAAACTAGCAATAACAGCCCTTTGATATCAAAACCATGATGCTTTCCCACCTACTGTCAACTTACCTTTCGAAGTTTATTTAAGCTGGGCAGTCGGGCCAGTGAACTTAGTTCCACATTAGCCATACTCAGAAACTCTAGTTTTTTAAAAGTATCGTTCAGGCCCTCGATTTCCCCATTGACACATAGGCAATTATCAAGGACTAACTCTGTCACCTGTGAGAGAGAACATACATGATTCTTTAGTTCTCAGTCTGTTTAGCAAAAGACCTGGGTCCTGACATTGAAAATGTGAACATTAAAACCCCCAATCCCCTGACACAGACCCTTTTCATTCTGCCCCCAAAATGAAATATGGTCTGAAATCATCATTATAAGTTAATCTTTTAAATTTAAATTGGACTAAGAAGTTTAATGCCTGCTTCAAATCACTCATCTATAAAAAATAAAACTTTGAAAAGGGTCCCACGTGAAACTTGTTTCTGACCCTGATGAAGACGACTCTCAACATCAGAGCGAATATCTATGGAGTGAGGGGACACGTAGGCTATTGGGAATGCAAGTGCGCTGCCCTAAAACAGTAGGGACAGGAAACTGTTTTATTCTGGGGTTTTCTTGTTTTTGTTTTTTTCAGTTTAATCTCCTTTATCTTTGGTTGATAAATGCCACCATAACTCGAAAATACCTTGTTACCTTTCATGAAGAAATAGTAGAAAGCTCCTTCTGAGGCGACCCAGCTTTTGGATGTCATTTGTTCTAATATCGAGGCCAAACAATATCACCCAGAACAATAAATCCTTGACAAACATTATTTCTCTCTGCCATCCCAGCAGCATTTTTGTGGACTTTTCCCCATTCTTGGGACGGGGCTGGATCTTCTTTTAGGTCAGAGTTGTAAAACAGAACTTTCTGGTGTGGGCCTAAATGGACTTAAGGGGCAGGCAGGAGCCCCTGGCTCTCCATTCCCAATGCGAAAATATGTCTGAAGCATTTTGAGGGCTAAAAAGTAACAAAGAATGCCATCTTCTCTGTGTAAATGACTTTGACATAATTATTTCCATGAGCAGAGAAGGCACCATGATCTGTTTAGAGAGAAGGAAACCAAGGCCCCCGAGGGTGAGAATGACTTGCCTACTGTCACAGTTTGTGTGTGGCTGAGCTGTCCCTTCACTCTTAAGTCTTTGGACTCCTAGTCTAGTGAGTAGAGGAGAGTGCCCCTAGATTTGGTGTCAGAAAACCAGTTCTTTCACTTGAGTAAATAACTGCAGGCCCTGAGACTCCGCTAATTTGGATTCTAGAATACAACCCACCTTACAAGTCTGTCCGAAGAAGGAAAGTAAATAACAAACACGGAAAGTGCTTTGTAAACTGTAAAGAGCTATGCAAATACAAGAGACCGTTATTACACCACAGGGGAGGAAGGAGAGGATGCAAAATGGCAGGCCCTCCCCAAAGCAGGCAAGGAAATTACTGCGATAGGGTAGATAACAGACGCGCGGCGGGGGTGGGGGTGGGGGGTCCGCTTTTCCAACCGAAGACATGAAAAAGCACTCTAAATGTGGGCTCCTGACAGACAGCTTGTTCAGTTTGATTTTTTTTCTGAAACTCATGAAGAGTAGGCCCCAGAAAACTTGAAGTTCTCTCTGGGATGACAGCGACTGTTACCACCTCCAGGCCCCTGCCAATTTCAGGGAAACGATCTTCTCTTTTTTTTTTTTTTTTTTTAAGTACATAAAGATCTCGGGTTCCCACTCCGCACGCCGCCGGAGCCCGCGGGGCAGACCCCACTCGTCCCCGATGCTGGTGTGCACAGGCGCCGCCTCCGCCCCGAGTTAAAAATGATACCCCTGAGATCCCGAGTCCTGGGTCTAACTCAGGCTGCAATTAGCAAGGCGCGGGACGCTGCCCCCCGCGATCGCAGGCGTGAGGTTCCTCGCTGGTCACCGGCCCCAGCTCTGCAGACCTGCCGCTCCGACCGACGGGAAACCCCACACGGGGCGGGGACTCCCCAAAGGAAAACGGGGTCGCCTCCCAGCCCGCCTTCGCCCGGAGCCTCCGCCCCGGGGGGAAGGGCTGGGTGAAGCCGAGGAGGCGACCTCGGAAAGGAGGCGGAAACACCTCCCGCCCGACCCCCGAAAAGTTGACCGCGACCCCGCCTCACGTGGCCCCTCCCAACCCCGTCTCTTTAACTAAGGCGACAGCGGCGAGCGCGCATCATTTAGTCTCGCCGAGCCCATCTTGAAAGCACAAACTACTACGACCCATTTGTTGAGTTGTGTGAAGCCGTCTCCAGGGATCAGATTCGGAGTTGCGGCCACCACGACGCGCCGAATCTCGTTACACGGCGTGGGGCGGGGGGGAGACGAAGGGGATTACGCCTCGAGTCCCCTCCCCAGCTCGATGACGGCGACGGGTCCCAAAACCCAGAGGCGGCCGGACAGCCGGCCGCTGACCCAGATTCC
>NW_006442103.1:18487192-18489368 GCF_000325575.1 Pteropus alecto
GGGGGTCGCGCCCACGCCGCTGGCCCCCAGAGGAGGAACTTGGGTTGCCGAGGGGCCCCAACAGCCCGCTTCCCGCCCCCACGAGGTCAGGGTACCTGGCTCGGAGAGAGGCTAACGGGGCCCAAGCCCCCATGCACACAAAAACGCCCCTAGAAACTTCAGCCCTTCGCCATTTTAAGTAAAAGGTCTTAATGATTTAAAACTTCAAGGGAAACATCCCCCCCGACCCTAACCCCAGGTGGGGGTGAATTCCTTATCCCTCCCTCCGCACCCACCCGGGCCCCCCGAAACCCGACCCTCCGAGTCCAGGGCTGGTGGGGAAGGGGAGGGGGCTGAGTCATCTCACCTCCTCCGGCGCTCGGTTCCTTAACTCCAGGTTAATCCTCTTCTTCATCTCCATGACCTCCTCCTGCTCTTCTGCTGCTCTCCTCCCTAGCCCTGTCCTGCCTTTCCCACTACCCTCAACCCTCAAATGGTAAAAGATTTGGAAATGAATGAAAAGAAACGCAAATATAAACGCCCACCACCACCAGATAGGTATGGGGGAGAAAGAAGAGAATAGCAAATGGAGTCCAAGGAGTTGGGACTCTAACTCGACTGCCCCCACCTCCTTGTCCACACACTCGCGCGCGCACTCACACACACGCGCGCGCACTCACACACACACACACATACACACATACACCCGCAGTTCCTTCCCCTTCAATGGCTGCTCCGAGACTGAGCCTCCATGACACGGCACCGCCAACCCCCTGGCCTACACTCCACCCACCTCCCGAATGTATTGGTTAATGCTTCAGCATCACGCTATTCTATTGGGCAGCATAAATGTCCATCAGTCTTGAGGGCGGACCTGAACCAGAAACACTGGGCCTATTGGCTACGACCAAGCGCGCAGTTAACTCCGATAGGTCCAGGAAGGTGTTCGTCCGGGAGAAATGATTTTGAATCCCAGTAGCCCCCCTCCTTTTCTTTGTGTGGTTGGCGCGCTTTCCCTAGGCGCTGAGACGTTTTCGATGCATGTTGGTTGTTTTTTTGTTTTTTTTTTTTTTTGCGGGGGCGAGGGGAGAGGTGTTTTTGTTTTATTTTGTTTTGTGTTTTGAGGTTAGAAAAAAGCACCCTTGTTACGTGCCCAAGTTGCAAGACTGGTAATACAGCACACGGCACGCACCAGCTCTTGGCCGTTTTAAAGCACAGCTCCTGCTTTGCAGCCAAGGTGCACAGCAACGTGCCCATCACATAAAAAGCATGCCTTCGTGGCACTGACTTGCCGGAGACAGGCTTCTGGTGTAGAACCAGAGCCAAGATAAAGATGGTGTTTTAACTTCTACCATGAAGGACTGGACGATTTTGAAAGCAGTTGGATGAAGTATGTAAGTTAGGCACCTTTAAACAGAATTGCCTTGGAGGATTTGTTACTGAGGTAGTTGTTGCTGTCATGAACACTAAGACCTTGGAGGAAAAACAGCGCTGGCCTAATGAAAATCAGACATCAATGCGCATGTAAATGGTACTGCAATGCCTCTCCTTTCTAATTTCCCTGTGGTTGGTTTCCATGCAAGTCTGCAGGTAAAATGTGCTTTTAAAAGTCTGTCAACGTGCGAAAGAAAAGAGCGGGACAAGAATGATTTTTAAAATTTTTGCCTTGCGAGTCTAACTTTTACTCAGTTCTTGCTTAAATTTTGTCCTTTTCATTCCCTTACACCTTTCTCGGGATAAATTCCCAAAGAAATTCCATATGATTTCCGGAAGTGGGTGAATTAGGCCAACCTCTCTCGGAGCTGAGTGTTCACTATTTTTCCACTTTCTCGGATTGGAGACGGGTTTCCCAGCGGACTCCTCACCATTCCTCCACCGCCCAGTCCTGCCTGGCTACAGAGACACACAGCTCCTCAAATAGGCTTAATTTAAAATGTAAATATTTGGTATTTAGTATGTTAACTACTTCAAAGGAAAACAAACTAATGATTGCCTTCTCCTTGCTAAGTGTTTCCTTTTGTGAAGATGAAAACACGGAGAAAGGGAAAGCTTTCGAAATAAAATAACATCTCTGGGGGGCAATTTGGAGTTGGTTAAGTTCCTTAGTTTTAATCAGGCTAAAAGGAAGCCAGGATGATATGAAAACGGAACCAAAATGGACTGAGGAACAATTCAAGGAAGAGTTGAAAAACAAGGG
>NW_006442103.1:18489383-18501282 GCF_000325575.1 Pteropus alecto
AAAGAAACCTGAAATCACATTTTAGTACCAGCTTGGGAAGAAGTCCTGTGTTCTGATCCCACCGCCACCGCAGAGTCTGGAACTCAGGAATGGAATCCCAAAGAGAGTTGAGGCAAGGCGTGCAGACTTAGAGTCATCCTCATACGAGTGATAGTTGAGGCCATCAGAAAAAAATAAGACGTCCAGACAAGGAGACTGTCAGGCAAAGCAGAGGAAAACATGGTTAAGTGGGGAAAGAGAAGAGAGGGACTGTCTACCAAAACAGTCAAAGTGAGGAGCAGATAGAAAAGGAGGTGAACTGGGCGGGGAGGTGGGGGTGGGGATAATGTATGGAAGACAAAGAGTTTCAAGGAAGAGATGATTCTTGGGGTTAAAGGGTAGGGCTTTTCTATCAACACATTAGACAGGAACAGGAGACTATGCTAGAAATAATGACTGTGAGGGAAGGCCATGAATTCATTTTACCATTGGCTAGTAGCTTCAGAAAGTACATGACAGTAAGCATAGACGGGGATCCACCAAAGTGGGCCTTCCCCCCATACCCATGTCCCCACCCTCATATCAGCTCTCTTCTGCATTACCTCAGCACCGTGAAACTTACTTCTTTCCCGTCTTCATCAATAAGCCAGGATAAATAAGATGCCGGGGGAGGAAAGATTCCCCATAGGACTGGTGAACAGAAAAGTGCCTGGGATGAGGCTGGATGAAGAATATTCTCAGGTTAGTAGATGGGTGTATGGAACTAAACGAAGGACGGAGGAATGAAATGTAGTCAGGAGGAAAGCCAGACTCATGAACTAGAACATGTTTTAAGCCGAAGTAATGAGGCGAGTTTCAAATGGTAGAATGAAGAATGAGGTTAAGTAATCAGGAGGTAGATGAAAGCAAAGGAGCAAGGAGCAGAATGAGTAAGAGGTGGTTCAGAACACGCCTCCAATCCACCAATAAGCAGCCTTCATCAGGATGTTATTTAACTCAACATGTCTTTAATGTTCAAAAACTAAACTCATCTTCTGCTGCCGATTATCTTCTGTTGTCCTTCCAGATCCACTCTTCAACCTTCTCTACTCTGTGACTCAAAACCCCGAGTCCTATGACTTCCTGGGTTTGTTCCGTTGTGGGGTAGGGTGCTGGCAGGAGATCGGGAGTCTGGAGGAGAGTGAGGTTGGAGTATTTGTCCCCTCTCCTTGCTCAGTGCCAGGTCGGTACAGGAGGGGCCTCTACTGAAAGCCACATACCCTGTTAGGACTCTGCAAGGCACTGTGATGCACTATCCAGATTTTCCTGCAGGAATGAAGGACTCAATCCCCCAGGGCTTGGAGTACTGCTGGACGATGGCCCCTCAGCTATGAGCCCTTGAAGGGGTGACTTTGGCCAAAGAAAATTGCCCACGGTTATACCTCCATCAATGCAGAGGTATAAAGGCCCAGCTAGCCCTTTGCCCAGACTTAGAGGAACTCTGAAGGGTCATTCATTCCAGCTGCAGAGCTGCCCCCAGGGGCCTGCGTCGTCATCAGTTTCTCTCACTGCTAAATCCTGCTTCCTTCTCCTCCCTTTCACAGATAGTGAGTCCAATATCATTCCCTAATAACTGTTCCAGATGCTCCTTCCATCTCAAGAGTCTACTTCCCAGGGAACCCCAGGAAGTAAACACGAGACAATGGCCCTCTCCAAATGTCTACCTCTGAGGAAGCCCAAACTAACCTATAGGAGAAATCATAATAAATTGATCATTATTGTTTTAAGCCTCTAAATTTGGAGTTGTTAGGCAGCGATAGCAATTGGAACAACTCCCTAGACCACATTTTACTGACCAAGTCTCACTGATGCTCCTTTGCTCTGTACCGGTGACAGTCATGCTGCTCTTTCTAGCGTTGCTTATGCCTTACCCAAACCAAAACGATTTCCCTTCTCTGAATTCTCAGGACTTATTAAATGTTCTGCGTACCCAACATTTAGCCTACGCTGCCTCGGTACCTCTCCTATATGCCATTTAATTCTAGTTCACCTGCCCACACTGGAATTTCCTAGAGAGAAACCAAACAGTAACTTGGCTTTCTCTGGCATCGCTCACAGGACTTGGCGGAGTGCTGAGCACACAGCGAATACTCAAGACATGTTTAGTAATTGATCGTGTCTCAAATTACTCAGGTGGCAGTTTAAATCCTTACTTCCATTAGGAAATAGTTTGGCCGATGTCTTCTGGGGGAACACATGATGGAGTAGGACTGAAGGAAAACTGTAGACTGATCTTCCTCTTCCCTTTTTACCGTTCCCTTTTCCAAACTAATTAATCTGCAGTCTCAAGATAAAACTAAGCCAGTGCAACTAATGCCAGCGCATTTTCTCCAGAATTCAGACCGATTGGGAACCACCAGAAATCATTCCTACCCATACCAGGTGAGATGTAATAAAAACTGGAAGGAAAAAAATGAAAATCTGTATTTCGGACAGTGAGAACTTTCCCAAACCAACCCTGTTCTCCCCTCTATTCATCTTACAACTGGGTGTACCTTCGGGTAAAAAGATAGAGGCTTCCTCTCTAGAGAAACTGACCAGCCTAAGAGACAAGTCCAGAGATACTGACAAAATGGTAGAAAGTGGCCAGATATCTGTTCCAGCCCTCAACTGCAGTCTACCAGCCAATGAGCTTCCATACCTGAGTACACATATATTTTTTTAATTCATTTATACCTTCTGCACTTTTTCTTTTATTAAGATACCAGTTTCTGGCCTACATCATTTTACAGCTATCTAAAGAATTTCTTTTATTTCTTTTAAAGTGGATTTACTGACAATGAATTCCTTCAATTTTTGATTTTCAATAAAGATATTCTCTTCTCACTTTTTAAGGATAATTGTCACTGAATACAGAATTCTAGGATTTCTCTGGCTTCCTGAGAGTTTTTCTATTCAGTTTTTAATAGTTTGAATATGGAGGTGTTGGTTGGTTGGTTGGTTGTCTTGAATCACTTGATATTTGTTCTCTGTTTCTAGATTTCTGGTTTGCTTTCTGTAATTAATTTTGGAAAGTTCTTGGCCACTAATCCTTCAATATTCCTCTGTTACATTCTCTTTCTTATCCTTTTTTATTTGAATTACATATATATTACACCTTTTGATACTGGCCTATAGTTATTGTATGTTCTGTACTTTTTTCAGTTTGTTTGCTTGTTGCTTTTCAATGGAGAATTTCTATTGATTCATCTTCATATCTTTAGGTTCACTGATTATTTCTTTAATCTTCTGATGAGCCCATCAGAGGCATTCTTTATTTCTGTTATTGTGTGGGGTTTTTTTTAATTTCTTTTTGATTTTTTCATCTCTCTGCTTACATTACCCATTTATTCTTGCAGGTTTTCCACTTTTTCTATTACAACCTTTACCATATTAATCATAATTACTTTAAATACTGTCTGATAATCCAATATGTCATATCTGAGTCTGGTTCCGATGCTTGTTTTGTCTTTTTAGACTGTTTTGGGTTTTTTTTTGTTTTTTTTTTTTTGCCTTTTTGCATACATTGTCATTTTGTGTTGACAAACATTGAGTATTATGAACTAAAGTAAATAGGACTTCAGTGTGATTATTTTAACATAGCTAGGCATTGGGCTGTGTTTAATGTTTATTATAGCTATAGTTATTAGAGGCTTCAAATGCATCTAGTATCCTTGTTTTTTGCCTCCCTTCTTGGCTTGGGGGATTCACAAGGTACTGCTCCTTGGATAGAGTCTGTGTTTTGCAGCTCTTACCGATATCACTTACTGTGTCATTACTGTGGGGATTTGTTGGTGCGGTCATAGGGTATGGCTGAGAGGAAGTGTTTTATAATCTTCTGAGTACGTCTCAGTCTTTTAGTTTCTGATGCATCTCAGGGCTGTGGCCTTCACAAGTGTTCTGTTTCTCTTTCAGTAGTATAGTTTATTTTTCCCTTTCCTGCTGCTCCATTCGCTGGCCAAAGCATTCCCAATCTATTTCCTTGAAGCCCGACTCCTGTCAATTTTTTTGTCTCTCTAGGTAAAACCAGAAAGCTGGAGGGGACTGGAGGAATTGGGAAATTTGAGATTTTTAATTTCTTACGATCTTTCTCAAGTTTTTACTATGAGAACTTGGTTGGGTTCTGAATGGAAAGCCTAAGAAAGAATGGAGCTACTCCAAACGCTACAGCACCCAAGAGATGTTCCCTCTCCTGCCAGTGCACACTCAGTCTCCAGAAATCTGACAAAACCCCGTTTATGGCTTCAGAGCTTCTGCCCCTGGTAAGCAATCTTGGTTCCCAAGTCTCCGAATACACTTGTCTCTCCAGATTCCAGGCTGATAGTTTACCCTACAGCCTTACTTCTCTGATGGTCCAGAAAATTTTGTTGATTTTCAGGTTTTCCAGATTTTTCTTGTTGTAGGATGGAAACGATAACTTCCAAGCTCTTTTCACACTGGTTGTGAGGTACTAAGAGCGGTCAAAATCATAGAGAAGAAAGTAGAATCATGGTTGCCAGGGGCTAAATGAACTGTTATGCTGTCTACAGTAGGAATGGCAGCTTCACTCTATGAAATTTTCAGCAGCTCAGGCGCCATGCAGCATTGGTGAGTGGGGGCTTCATCTTCAAATCTGCAAGCTTGGATTCTCATTCCAGTCAACAGTTCAAAGTCATGGCTGCTTGATGATGAGATGCTGAGTATGGTTCTCAAGGAAGAAGCTGGGCGCGGCCGCTCTCGATGTTTGAGGTGTGCACTGCCTCTATATCAGCTCGCTTAAACAGTCGTTTCTTGATCTTTGTTTGTTTAAATTTTTAAAAAGGCTCTTTAGCATTTGGCCAGAGCGTTACGCAGGTTGCTCCATCCATCGGTGCTTATACTTATGCTTCGACCAAGCATATCCCAAAAATTTCCCATGGAACATGTCTCCATCGAGATGTTTTAGGAGGCTTGTCTTGGGTACTACGCAATAAGCAGAGCCCCATACCACCCTCCAGAATCTTAAAAGTTTATAAAGTGGTTTGTTTCAGTCACATATCAATGACACACATCTTTTAAGTGCCTCACTCTTAGATGAGAATGGATAGAAAAATCTCCAAATATTTTTAGAAAGATCTTGCAGAGACAAAAAAAAGAAAGAAAGAAAGAAAACCTCAGAAGTAATATATTCATGAGAATAAAAGAAAACAATGTTATTAAAAGAATATTCATAGAAGAGCTTATGAAAATTAAAAATTAAAATGTAGACCTTAATAATTCAATAGGAGGGGTGACAGATAAAGTTGAGGAAATCTTTCCAAAAGTAGAACAAGAAGCAAAGAGATGAAAAATAGAAGAAAAAGTTAAGGATATTAGAGATCAGTCCAGAAGATTCAACATATGATAAACAGTAGTTTCAGAGAAAGAGAACATATAAAACAAAATTATCCAAAAAATAATACGAGAAAATGTCACAGTGCTTTTAAACAAATGGGCTCACTGAGTACCCTCCCAAGAAATAAATAATGTACACCAAGATATATTATTATAAAATTATAGAACATCTAGAAGAAAGGAAAGATACTAAAAAGCTTCCAAAGAAAAGAGAAGCCTAACTTAGAACTAGAGGATGGAGGGCTTCAAAAGGAATATTCCTGTAAAAAAAAGTCATGACAGATTACCTGATCTGTTTGAACAGAATGAGAGATGAGTTCCAGTTTCAACTGTGAGTTTAGAGATGAATAAGCAACTAAAAAACTAGGGCAAAAGGGGAAAAATCAAGTCAAAGGAAATGAAAAGTTGCATAAGAAAGGAAATATAATACACTTCTTGGCTTAACTGTGAGTAAATATTGATGATAATTTCAATGTTGAGTACTGATTTAACTAAAATTGTGATATAATAACTTTATCAGGAGGATAGAGCAAAAATATGTGTTGGGGAAGGAGTGTTGTGTAAAAAAGGTAAAGCCTCAACTTTCATAGTTGGAAGTTAATAGATAATATCTAAAATGGAAAAATCTAGAAATAATAATATAAACATGGTTTTGGAAATTTGGAGTTATAGCCTAGAAGAAACAGTTAAAAAGTTGCAGTGATTGTCTCTAGGAAGTAGCAATTGGATATGGGGAGAATAGAGTGTTTCATTATGATTTTTTTATCTGACTTTTTAAACTATGTACTGAACTATTTTGATAAAAATAAAACTTAAATTTAAAAATAATATGAGGTAGCATCAATTGACTTGTGGACCTTCTACGAACACAACAAAAAATATTGAGTGCATTAGCTATCTTTAAGCCAATATCTGCCCTTCTTATTCTGAAGTAGAAGATAAGTAGATACATATATTTTTATATAGAAATTTAGTATGCCAGATCCAAGCTTACAGTTACAAAATACAGAACTTATTCAATACATGATACATGTTGACAGGATCGCAGTATACTCTTCAGCCATGTGTTTCAGTAAGTATGCTCCCCTCTTTATTTATTACAGTTTAGATTTTTGCCAAGGCCATGTTTGTATTTCTATTTAACTTCAGCTCAGTTAAGCTCACAGCTTCCCCAAAATACCAAAAGCAGAGTCTTAGTAATCAAAGAGTTAAATGTAATCCTACTAAAATACCTTGAAATTTGATAGAAGCCAAGTGACTGGTGCAATGTGGTCCGTTTAACTAAAGTTTTCTCCTGCTTGGTTATATGAGCTCTTTTGACAAGCAGTATTTTGCTTAGTATAAGTTATTTTAGTATTATAATTTCTTATCAAATGATGGGTTTACTTTCGGTATCTGTTCATCAAGAGCTTACTACACTCACTAATGTTGACTTCACTCATCTTTAAGACAAAATTTCCTCTGAATGAACACAGTTCTCACTTTACACTGAAAATCCACAAGAAGGTGGGATTCATTGTACAAAAATTTACCCATCATACAAGTGAATTTTATCTCCGTGTGATAAGTAAAAGGTCACAAGGGAGAAAAAATACTCATTTTTTCTTTTTTTTTTTTTTTTACAGTAGAAAAGTTTTATTAGAAGGGAAAGTACACTTCCAGATGTGGAAGCGGGCCCAAGCAAGAGAAGCTCAAAAGGCCAAGAAATACTGAATTTTTGCCTAGTCATGGAACATCAATTGTAAAGTCCTTTGTTTATCTCTTCAAAAAGAGAAAAAAAGAATGACAACTCATGTACATACCATTAAAAGAGTATAACCTTTATGAAGAGCAATGTGTCAATAAATATAGCGAAAACCCTAAAAAAGGGCACGACCCAAATTAAAACCAAAAGGAAATACCACTACACGTTTTTTAGAATGGCTACTGTTTTGTTTTGTTTCTTTTTTTTTTGTAACTGTCACTATCAAGTACTGGAGCAACTGCTGGTGGGAATGAAAAACAGTCCAAGTGCTATGAAACACAGTTTGGCAATTTCTTCCGAAGTTAAACACACACTCACAATACAAACCAGCACTAGCTATTTGCTCCCACTCCCGGGTATTTACTCAAGAACAACAAAAACATACATCCACTCACAAACCCGTAATCGACGGTCTATAGTGGTTTTACTCATGGTTGCCAAAAACTAGAAACAACCCACATGTTCTTCAACTGGTAAGTGGATAAACAAACTGTGGTACACCTATATAATGGGAAAACTCAGCAATAAAATGAAATGAATTTTAATATGCAACCACATGAATGAATGCTAAATGAAAGAAGCCAGGCTCGAAAGGCTACATACTGTACAATATAATACCTAAGACGTTCTGAAAAAGGCAAATTTATAGAGTCAGGAAACAGATCGGCAGTGACCAAAGGATGAGTGTGGGAAGAGACACTGACTACGAAGGGGCAGGAGGGGATTAGGGTAGGGCAGAGGCAATGAACGGTTGGTTCTATATCTTGATTATGATGATGGTTACATGACTGTACGCACTTGTCAAAACTCATAGGGCTGTACACTAAAAGGGGTGTAAAAAAATTTGCTGTATATAAGTCACACCTCTGTAAACTTGATCTTAAAAACAAGAATGAATTGGAACTTTTTCACAATCAAAAGTTTTTTTAAAGAATATATACCCTCTTGCAATTCTAATTCTAAGAAACCATTGGACGAGTGTGTGAAAATACATGAACACGAATACTCTAACTGAGACATTGTTTGTCATAGGTAAAAACAAATTTTAAAAAAACCCAACAGTCCAAAGGCAGAGGATTGGTTAAATGCTTTAGGTTACTTCTATACAATACTATACAGTTTAAATTGAGGACAAAGATATATAGTTTTTGACATAGAAAAATGTTCACAAAATAGTGTTAGAAAAAAGGTTATAGGCCAATTATATTGTATGGTCTTATTTTTATAAAAAATACAATATTTAGGCACATAAAATATATGCATTGAGATACATATGGAAAAAAAGCTTTATGGAAAAAAGTTTGTAAGATATCAGAATGTTGACAGTGGTTATCTCTAATTGGGAGAATCTGGAGTGATGGGTTTTTTTGAATCTTCTATTTTCCCTAAACTAATCAGGTATTACTCGTAGAATTAAAAAATAATAAGTAAGAGGAAAAGCAACAAGCCATTGCCAAGATCTGATGTTCTCTACCGTTCTGGTGCCAACTCCAAATAACTCTTTCCTTTTTATTGTTTTCAAAAAGAAGCAAAAAACTCAATTCTTCCCAATGTGCATGGATCTATAACCAATCTGTGGTAGAGCTACTTAACTAAAATATGTGTGATACATGAAATGATAAGCATGTTGGATGTAGAACGATGGGGAGAATGCAAGGTCTATGAGCTCCTCAACAACTGCATTTTGCAGATATTACCTCAGCAATGACTTGGAGCTTAGATGAGCTCCTCAACAACTGCATTTCGCCTTTGCAGATATTACCTCAGCAATGACTTGGAGCTTAAAAAAATGGGTTTGTCGGTTTTGTTTTTGGCTTTCCTCTTCAAAACAATGCCACCTCACGTACTACAGAGAATTAACTGAGGCATCAGCAGCCAGAGCCAGAAATGCCCTCTGTTTTCTTTAAAGGTTTTGTTTTTATTTAAGTATTTTAACGCATTTTGAGTGAGGCGTTGGTCAGAGCCTGATCCCTTGTCCTATCAATATTTCTCTGTGACCTCAGCCAAGTCACTTTATCTTTGAAGACTCACATCCTTTTGAAAAATATATAGGTATTTTGAGAGGAAAGATGTCGATGAAAGCACAGCAGTCTCTCTTACTATAAGATTTCAAAGAAATCCGAATCATTGGTCACAATCTGATTTGAGAACAGACTTCTTATTTGGGGGATGATTTAAACCACTAATAAGCTACCCATCATTACAAGATTTTGGTATATTATCCTCTGATTTCTATTCCTATAGCAATTCAGGCATAAAAGTTCCTTCAAAAACAAAGGAAAAATCCTCTTTAACTAGCATCTTCTCACCATCAAAGGGAAGTGATAGAGGTGTTAATGTCTTCTGCTTGGGTTGGTACGTGACTTTCATTTGGGTTAAATGAATGGGAGAGAATAAGAAGAAGGGAGAAGACAGGCAGAATGAGGTGGCCGCCGGAGCAGATGGAACAAATAATTACAATTCTGGGGCACCACGGTGTCCTTTTTTCCTTCCTCCTTGCAAAGAAAGCCATTTATAAATACATCAAGGAGAATCCTGCTTCGACCTAACCTATCCTTTGGTGTCACCCTCAGAGACAGTGAAGCATGGGTCTGCTCGCTTCTGAGTGGCAATTTTTATGTTCTCACTTATAGAACCTGGCTATGCTCCCATCCTGAGGAAAGATGGTTGACATTAGGTGAAGACACTCTTACTGCTCACTGCCCACCCGCCTTGGATCTCGTAACCCTTTGCTACCACTGATTAGAACTTCTCACCACTGTTTTCCAGTAATCAGGTGAGGTAGCTACAGCTGCTGAGAGATCGTGAAATTCTCGAGGGTGGGGTTTATGTCTTATTAATTTTTTATTTCTAGGACTCGGCCTGGTGCCTAGCACTTCAAAGTACTCAATATATGTTTGTAAACTAGCAAAAGTATGGTTGCTAACCTCTACAAAGAACAATCCCAGATGGCCGGCATCACTACAGAGAATGGCAACCACTTATTACCTCTGCTTCTCCAGCTGGTGCAGGGCACTGATTTCCTTCGTGGTCCCCCAGACCAGTAGCATCGGCATCCCCTAGCAAACTGTGAAAATGCAAACCTCTGGACGGACCCCAGACCTACGCAATCAGACACTGTGGTGGGGAGAGGCCCAGAAATCTGCATTTCACAAGCTTTCCAGGTGATTCTGATGAACGCTGACATTTGAGAAGCAGTGATGCAAGAGGAAGTTCAATGGTCCCTGAGTCCTTGCTCAGCTTCAGCTTAGTGGCTATATGACCACCGGAGAACCCCTACATCCCTCAAAACCCAGTCTGTACAGGATAAACAAGGCAGTTGGAATGGTGCCTGAGAACGCTTCTGGTCTAAAATTCTGCGAAATACCAAAGGTAGAAAGAAAGTAAATAAATGTCCCAATGACTAGGTTCATTCATTCAATCAGCAAATATTTATGTAGCAGGCAGTGTTCTGGGCACAGAATCAGTGCATGACACAAAATTACTCCTTTTTAATTAAATTTGTAACATTTCTGACCGCAGACCCTTACCTGTCCGCTGTCTATAAGATGCTCACATTGCATCTGTCTGCAAATGTGAACCAGAAAACTGAAGAAAAAACAACCCAAAGAGCTCTGGCCGCTCCCTCCCCGCAAAGGACTTTGACTTTAACTCTTGGGAGCTTTTGTGTTCGCTTAACAGCTTCGGTACCAACTGTTAGAAGACGATCTGGTGATAGTAAATGTGATGATCTATCAAGTTAGAATATCTCTGGGTCTATAGGAAATTCGTGGCACAAAGTTGCTTGCACTCTTAGGCCATTGAATTCCACCTAATTCTGTCTCCTCGTTGGTTCTTTCCTCTCAGCATTTAGTTGCCGCCCGCGCTGTTTGAGTGAGCTCCTGTGTTGGTCATTCTCTCCTTTTGATCGGCCTCCCTCCTCCACTGAACTCTCGTATGCCCCCAACACGCACAAACTCAGAGCGCTTAGCGAACTCCTGTAAGGTGGTTTAGACTAATTGGGATATTTAGTGAGTTTAAATATCCTTTTTAAAAAGGACCTCTTAAGAAAAAACAAACCCAAATACCGCGCTTGGCCACTTTTGCTTCTGACCTGTCCACATGTCCCTGCCTTTGAAAGGCCAGGAGATGGCGCCAGGAGACAGCAGAATGCCTTGGTTTCTGCCGGAGGGGGCGTCTCAGCCAATGGGGAGGGAGGGAGGGGAGGTGTAAGGAATAGACTGGAGAGAAGTAAAATTAAAACAAAGGTGCCAGATTTTGAGTAGCAACTAAGGAGCGGGTAAGAGGGAGTCTTTTGTTCATTTGTTTTTTGTAACATATAAGGGTCCTCTTGACGCCTACTCCGAATACGCCTGGTGACAATAGAAATGTCCACAGTAGAGCCAATGATCAAAATAAAGACAAGTCCCTGGAGGACGGTGCTTGCCGCTTGTCCCTCTCCTAGAAGCCAGGGCCTTTGTCCATCCAGGAAGTGCAAGGGCCTGGAGGGGCTGCTCACCCAGAAGTGGGAAGGTGCCAAGTGGGGCTAAGACATCTTTGTGAAACAATATTCTATTGTATAGACAAAAATCCCAAAGCCCGCCAGCAGCGAAACACTTTCCAGAAGGAATCACACAAAACATTTTCAATTAAAATTTTAAAACTTAAAAATGTCATAGACAACCGAGAGGTGGCGCCTGGCAAGACACCCCACCTGCCTTGGGAGGCTGAGTTTCTGTCCCCAGACGTTCCCTAGGAACTCTGAGGTCATTCTGTCTAGGCCTCTTCTTTCTACCATGAAAGAGATGTCTCTGCCTTTTTTTTTTT
>NW_006442103.1:18501457-18511719 GCF_000325575.1 Pteropus alecto
TCCTCTGTGATAATCATCCTCATTCCCATAAAGTCTAATATACACTTTACCATTTATTCTTCTTAGAAGGAATAGGTGGGGACTTTGGGAGAACCTCAAAACAGAAAACTTGCCTGTAGGGGAAAAATAATTCGGAGGGTGATGAGAGAATTAAAAAAGGAAATGACATCTGCAAAAAGGCTTTGCTTTGCTCATCAATCAGAGGGGACAGAAAGGCATGGCGGGCTCCCGCCTCTGCAGGCGCTGATGATCCAGCACATGCATTATTCCGTTCATTTGGCCGTTATCCCGCTCCCTTATTTAGCTTCTGCTCCCTTTATTTTGGCTATTTATTGCCACTTGGCGGGAGCATGGAAGGCAGAGGACGCTCAAACGGGAGCATCCTCCTGGCTGGTGACTGGTGAGGGGTACGGAGAAGAGATTTCAACGTCTAGTTAGAAATCATCGGTGGGCTTCACAGTCTCGAACGAGGGATTTCGGATGTGCATTCCAACTGGGATTTCCAGTCCCGTGGGGGAGCGAGCAGCAGCCCACATTCCTGACACATGCAGCCTCTAGGCGCCACTCGCAGGCTCCCTGGTGGCAGGTTTCACTCAGCCCCACACATCCCGCTCAGCCCTTGGTCGGGCAGGACGGACGACCCTGGGCCTCTCTCCCCACCGGATCACATGGCCTCTCTCTGCTCCCTCCCCTCCTGCTCTGGAGTCGGCCTTTTTCTGATGGTTGTAGGGATTTTTCCTAAGGTCTCCCCGTCTCTCCCCCTGCCCTGGCCTCCCAGCCAGGGGTTAGTGTCCTCTTCAGTGACAAAAGCCGCCCTAGATCTGGCTCCCCGGGGAGGGAGGTGGCTGGGTCTGGCGGTTGCAGCCGCTGTCTCTCCTTGGTGCTGCTGCAGCCCCTCCCCCACTGGGCACACAAATGGGCTTTATCCAGCAAACAAAACCACCCCCCCACCCAGGCCACACAGGCACGTGGACCCAGGCCTCACCGTGGGAAGGGGGTGGTGACAGACGCTCCAGACAAGTTCTGTTCGCCTCGCTTCTCTCCTTTTTTCCCCACAATCCAGGTTTTGATCCTCGACCCCCTCCCCTTCCACTTGCACCCTGAGTCTCCCAACTCCTCCTCGTCACCCGGCTCCTTACTCTCGACTCTTCCCATTCCAGGGCGGCCCAGATTCTGCAGCAGGTCAGCCCTCGACCACCCAGGAAGTTGCTCCCCAGAGGGGAAGCCAGCTCGGGAATGAGAACCCAGTGTCCCCCCGAGGGGGCTGGGCTGGAGCCCGCAGCCCTCCTCCCCTGCCCCCTCCCGCTCCAGGGGACACCCGTCTGAACAGTGTCCGCGTGAAAAGCCGAGGAAGGAAGAGCTCGGCCAGCAGGACTCCTGAGCCAAGGCCAGAGCGCCTGTGAAGCCTGCGGCGCCTCGGGCTGCGAGCGGGGCCATCCTGCGTGCCTAATCAGCTATTTAAGGAACTGCTGGCCAGCAACCTAGGCAGCCCCCCCTCCCCACGTACACCCGGCCAGAGCCACCTTAAAAGCGGGAGGCAACTGTGAAGTCGCTGGGCAGCAAGTGGAGTGAAGACTGCAGAGGGAGATAAAAGAGAGGGCGGCGAGAGATTTGTCCTGGGGACCCCGGACTCCACGGTCCCCTACCACAAACCGACTCCCCTCAAAGGCCGCAGAGACACAGAGACAGCAAGAGAGAAAGAGATACATACACCCAACTTCAGAAAATTCCCCCCTCTCTCTGCCCCCGTCTCCACCCACTCCCCACCCAGACCTCCAGTCCCCCACCTCCCAGTACCTTGTGCTCCTTCTGAGGATACCATGATGTTCTTCATGCTGCTGCTTGAGGTGATTTGGATCCTGGCTGCAGACGGGGGTAGGTACATCCAGAAGTCTGTGTCCCCGCTGGTGTCCACACGTCTCCGTGCATGCTAATTGGGGGAAGGAGGACTGTAAAAGGAAGCCTAGGGGTAGAAAGACGGGCTCCGGGACGGGGGTGGGGGAGAAGAGTGGGGTGGAGACCACTTTCCTTCTTTGCCCTTGGTCTTTCCGACCCTGGTTAGTGGGAATGGGGGCGAACTAGCAGCGGGGCGGGATGCGTGCCCATGCCCGGAATCTCTACGCAGGCTACAGGTTCCCTCCGGGGCCTTCCGCCACTGCCCCAGGTAGCCCTCCTGGCCTTCTTAATTTGTGATCACCCCGTTAGAGAGCCAAGGAAGCCTGGCGTGAGAGGACAGAGGACCAACGGCTGGAGGGCCCACCTCCGCCACCTGCCTACCTCAGACCCTGATCCCCGACTGGGAACCTCACGGCCCAGGTTTCCTCTTGAGCCTACGGGACGACTAATTTCCCCGTTTTTCCCTGAAAGCAGTGGCAATGACGGTCAATCTTGTTGGGCCCTCCGCAGATTACAAAGGACTTTCAGGAGCTCCCAGGAGATGAGGAGGGGCTCTGGGAAACAGGCTGAGGTGCTCCAGGGCTGTCCCCGGGACCCCAACCCCTCATTTTTGTGGTCCCTGTGCCTAGCACAGAATCCAGCACACAGTAGGTGTGTAATTAATATCTGTTGGATGAACAGGGTGAGGGGGTATCTAGAGAGCAGAAGGGGAATGCAGAGAGGATGATGGGGGTGGGGGATCCAAATGGAGAGTTACAAATTGCATTTGAGGGGGGAAAAAATAGGGACAGAGTCTTGGGGAAGAGATGCAGAATCAGTGTGCTGTGGATTGGGTGGGAGGGGCAGGGCAAGACTGTCCCTGCACAGAACCAGGGGATTCAAGGTGTCAGGGTGTCCCACTGAGCCGGGGAGTGAGAGGCTGCCTCCAGCCCTCCCTCGGGCTGCTTTTCAGAGTCGTCTGAACCAAGGGACGGGCCAGCAGAAGAGCCCAAGGTTGCAATCAAAGATATCTTAGAAGTCCGAGGAACTTAGAGAAATAAGAGAGGAAAGAATTTAGGACTTTTCTCCAAAGTTTCTAGCAATTTGAATAATGCAGAGAAAACCTGCAAGAAGGCCACCTTTTCCCCTGGGTTTGGCCGTGGGTAAGGGCTGGACCAGTAGACCCCCTGCCTTTCGGCCCCAGACAGTACTGCACGAGAGCCTGGCATGTGACCCAGCTGGCAGCTCCCTTTTCTACACACAATGCTTCGTTTTCATCCTGTCCCTACCAGCCTGGCTGCCTGTGCCCACCCACCACCCTCAACGTAGAGTGGACCCTGCCCCGACTCCCGCCTTCCGTAGCCATCTGGAAATCTAGGGAGCAGAGACTCTGGTGATGAGGAAATGTCCCTTTAGAGTCACTGGGACCGGAAGGAGGAACTTAAATGTTCATTTCCAGCTCGGTGCCTTGATTCGCAAAATGCTGCAAAGCGAAGGGATAATCGCCCTGCTCCCCTCGGCAGCTCCGCGCCCCCCACCGCTCTGAATGGCTTCCCCTCCCCGAGTTCTGTCACTTTCCTCCAAACCCTCTGCCCACACCCTCACCTCACCCCAGTCTCCTGAGTGTTAGGTTGGCTTGGCACAAGCTGGAGAAAAGTGAGGGCTGGACGCACTGCACATTTGGATCCAGGTTAATTTTAGTCCCTAGGCTTTAGCTCTTTTCATTTCTCCTCCCCCTTTTACTCAGCAAGCACAGGCCCAGCCTGGCCGGCGATTTTAAATAGGCCCCCCGACCTTTCCACCGAGGTGTCCAGTTTCAGGGCTTCCTTTGAGAAGCTGGGGCGGAGGGAGGAGAAAGCAGGAGAGGGAGGTGGGGCGGTGCGCCGAGCCTGGGGGAGGCCTCTGACCCAGGCTGCCTGGCTGCAACTCCAATTACTCTGCCGTGCAGGTCAACACCACTGGACGTACGAGGGTGAGCGCTGAACCCAAGGCCCGCCCACACCCCTTCTACACTGGGGCCTCTTCACCTGACTGGAAGATTTTTCTGTGTGCTTTTCTCTGGCTTCTCGCCCAGCCCCTCCCACCCCATCTCCCCCAGCCCTAGATTTTGCATATGTGACTCCTAGACCCAGTTCTAATGGCCAGATCCCACACCTCCTGATTGAGTAGAAAAGCCAGTGGTGTCCTCAGTCAGTCTGTGGGATGAGGGAGCTGCAGTGGAAAGGGAACTGGGTGGGAAAGGAACCGTGAGCTTAGCTCCCAATCCACCTTCTGGCTCCCCAGCCTACTCGGTCCTGCCCCCCAGCCTGCGTCTGGAATTGGGACACAGCCTGAGGTCAGCTGGCAGGAATGGTTGGTGACCCTGGGGGAAGTGGAATTCGTCTCTGAACTGCTGATTAATAACTGAATTCCGGAGTCAGCGAAAGGTCCAGGGCGAGAGCAAAAAGCAAACGAGGGAAGTCAGATCTGAATCCCAAGGCCACTTCGCAAGGGGCCCCACAGAGACCCCGCCCTCCAGGACTATTTTATTTTTCCTGCTCCTCTAATCCTCCCCTCTGGGTGTGCGGGTGTTCTCTCCGTCCCCTCTTCCTCTCACTCAGCTTTCTCCTGCTCCTCACACTACAGGTAAGTAAAAGCCACCACCCCGCATTTATCGGGGTAGGTGGCGGAGACGGCAGTGCCAGGTCCAGAAGGGACTCCTACCTCCCCCAGCCCCGCACACCTGGGTCTTCGCCTGGGTGGAGGGAAGTGCTTTTTTACCTCCACAGAGACGTCTGGGGCTGGAGGGCAGGACAAACGACCACGGTGCCCACCCCTCCAGGCCCACATGGTCAACACCACTGGCAAGCCTCTTACCCGGAGTGTGGAAGCCACGCCCAGTCCCCCATCAACATCCAGACAGACAGAGTGACTTTCGATCCAGAGTTGCCCGCTGTGCAGCCCCATGGCTATGACCAGCCTGGCCTCAAGCCTTTGGACCTGCACAATAACGGCCACACAGGTAAAGAGCTCAGGCTCCAAGGAAGTGAAAGTTCCAGTCCCGATCTTATGAGTCAGGGCTAAAACGAATCCTCCTAACTTCTAGATTCTGAGAAGCCTTCCTCTCTAATTTTGGAGATGTGAGAGGGGTTTGAGGCTACTATACAGCTAAAGATGGGAACCGAATGTCCATGAGCAGGCTCTGTGGGCGGGGCGGGCAGCATCACAGCATCCACTGGATCTTCACCGAGGATGCTGTGCTAGGAAAGCAGCGGCCTATGGGAAGAACTGGGCGCCCCTGGGGAGGAAGAAGGAAACGGCTGGCCAAGGCTCCCGCTCAGTGGTGGCAGCCGGGGTGGGGATGCGTCCACACTCCTCCACCGGCCCTGGCTTCCTCTTCTCACAGTGCAACTCTCTCTGCCCCCTTCCCTGTACCTGGAGGGGCTTCCCCGGAAGTACGTAGCTGCCCAGCTCCACCTGCACTGGGGCCAGAAAGGATCCCCGGGCGGGTCAGAGCACCAGATCAACAGTGAAGCCACAGCGGCAGAGGTACCGGGGTGAAGCTCGGACGAGGGCAGTGACAGGCACACTTGGTGCTGGGGAGAGAAAAGATCTGGACACTGGGAAAAGTCGTACTGAAGGGATTAATGCCAACCTGTGGGACAGCTTTAGGGCATGCTGGAGGTGGCGGTGGTGGTGGCCGGGGTCGAAGCCCTTGGGAGGAGGGCGTGGAGAAACTAAGTGATTGATTCCCTCTCCCCGCAGCTGCACATCGTACATTACGATTCCGAATCCTATCACGCCTTGAGTGAGGCTGCTCAGAGGCCACAGGGCCTGGCTGTCTTGGGCATCCTCATCGAGGTCAGTGTCCCCCACTCCCTCCCAGCTCCCTCTCCAGCCCCTCCGTCTCCCTCAGTCTCGTTCCGCCCATGTCTGTTGCTGGTCTCCCTCCCAAGGCAAATCAGCAACCACTCTGACCATGTATTCTCGACATGGGTGTCTTACTGCAAGCATGGACTCATGCCAAATTCTCCCCTCCCCTGCCAGGTGGGCGAGACTAAGAATCCAGCTTATGAACACATTCTGAGTCACTTGCATAAAATTAGGTATAAAGGTGAGCCCTAAAAATCTATTTTAGAACCAAGTGAAATTCAACTTTGGGGAAGCGCCTACCTCTGCCCCCCAAAAAAGACCTAAGGGGCCTGGGACGAGGGCGTTAGGGGCCAGGGAGTTTCACTTCTGGGAGGCCAGGCCTGACAAGCTGGGGTGCAGGGAGGAAGGTGGAAGGTGTCTGTCCCCCCAGGTCAGAATACCTCAGTGCCTCCCTTCGACGTGGGAGGGCTGCTCCCCCCGCTACGGGCACAGTTCTTCCGCTACAATGGCTCCCTCACCACACCCCCCTGCTACCAGAGTGTGCTCTGGACAGTCTTCAGTCGCAGGGCCCAGATTTCATTGGAACAGGTGAGTGGCGGAGAGGCGAGGCAGCAGACACACGGTTGTACCCCCCAGACCTTTTCGCACTCCCGAGTGACATTTCTCCACTAACATCCCTCTTCCACTCCGCAGCTGGAAAAGCTTCAGGAGACCCTGTTCTCCTCGGAGACCGACCCCTCCGAGCTCCTGGTGCAGAACTACCGAGCCCCCCAGCCGCTCAATCAGCGACCGGTCTTTGCCTCTTTCATCCAAGGTGACCACACAGTGATCAGAAAAGGACGTGGGAAGCTGAAGGACCCCACGACAGGAACTAGGGAGTCCCTGGGAAGGAAAAGAAGGCTAGGAGGGGAAAGGTTTCCAGCACTTGCTTGAACTGGGAGGTAGTCCCCACCCCCAAGTGGCCGGGTGACTGTCCCAGGCACAGAGGCAGTGTGCTGCCCCAGCTGGGGGTGGGGATCCAAAGTCCTACTGACCCAAGTTTTCTTCCCTTACAGCGGAATCCTTGTACACCACAGGTGAGCCAGTCCTACTCAGGAACGGGCAGGGCCGGGGGCTCCTCAGCGAGCGAGGGGAAGGCGCCATGTCTATGTCAGCCCTAGGCCGACACCTTCCGTCTTTACCTCTCCCAGGTGAGATGCTGAGCCTAGGAGTGGGAATCTTGGTCGGGTGTCTCTGCCTTCTGCTTGCTGTTTATTTCATCGCTAGGAAGATTCGGTGAGGTCCCACTTTTCACTCTTCGGGTCCGTTTTCTAATGAAAAGCATTCTCCTATTCCACCTCCCACGGCTCGCCTCGGACACGAGTCATGTCCAGGAAACCCCTCCCCCAGGAAGAAGATGCTGGGAAACCAGAAGAGTGTGGTCTTCACCTCATCACAAGCCACCGAGGCATAGACCCCCTCTCAGACATCATGGACGCCTTCCCCGCATGCCTATCAGGGAGCTTCTAGAGTGGGGTGCAGGAACTGGCCAGAAAACTCTGTAGGAGTAGCAGGCAGACACCCCTCCTTCCTCCACACGGCCCCTACAGAGAGGCATGGACAGACAGGCTCTTGTTCAAGTAACAGCCAAGCCTTCGTGCAGATCAGAAGATGCCCAGGCTGACAGTGCAGGGGGCAAACTGTGCTTAGTTGTAGAGGAAGTTGGCACTGTGCCCCACCCCCTCTCCTTTATGTCCCTTTCCCTAGATATGGACAAGATATTCCCTTAGGGAAAAGGGTTGCTGTTTGGGGGAGAGGGGGTTTATTTTTGCTCAATGTATCTGAAGATTAAAGTTTCTGACCCCACCGCTGGCCTTACCTTTGGGGCTCTTAAGAGTGGGAGTGTTCCTTAATCCCTCAGGTGGCAGAGGTGGGCAAGAGATAGGGAAAATGAAGCATTTCCCATAACTCCTTTTATCCTAATCCTAGAAGGGGAAATCCAGTTCTGGAAAATGCTTAACCTAAAGTTTCTGACATGTCAAACCAGCAGCCCAGACTTACTGCCAGGCTTGGAGGGGATCAGGTTAGGAAGAAGCGGGGACCAGAGGCATGACAGAGCAGAAATTTCAACTAACATGTTATCCCTGTCCTTAAAAGCCAAGTTCCCCCACAATTATAAAGTCCTTTTTATTAGTCAAAATCACAATCACCTTGATTAAAAGGATGGGACACACCATCCTCAGCAGAAAATGATACAGTATATAGAAAACCTTCCCACCCCACCCCCAATTAAAAACTAGAAAAAAATCTGCCCTCCTTCCCTGCGATGTCACGGTAGGCTGACTCCTCCAGTGGCACTGCAGCTCTAGAGTGGGCTAGCTCACCGAAGCACCCTCCACTTCACCTTGGGGACAGGAGGGGTGCTGGTGGTCAATAAAACATTAGTTCCAGTAATACCAGTTCCCAAACATGCACTTCCTTCCTTTCCCCCCAAGGCCTGGGGCCATGGGGAAAGGTGGATAGATATGAGCCCAGCCATGAGGAGCTATCTGAGGAGGAAAAATATAGTCCAAGGAAGTTAGGAGAAGAAGTCCAACATACTTCCTCCCTCCCCTGACTCCAAAAAAGAAAAAAAAAAAAAAAAAGGCAGTTTGGGGTCTTTATCACACCAAAAATGGCTCCCCTCAGACCTGAGTAAAAGAACAAGGTGTCCAGTCTGGGGAGGGGGTACTGGGAATCTCAGAGCTCGTCTACCCTTGAGCCGCCATTAATTTCATCTTCATGGCAACGGCTAAGCTAGGCCCCTTTTCTTGGCAACCTGCACTGTCCAGAACTGGAGATGGAGAAATACAGGGCGAGGAGATCAAGAGAGCACCCCAGGCACAGGGGTCCCCCCCAGGTTCCCTCAATCCTCGGGTGGGATGCGCAGGGCAGAATACACCATCACCTGACTGTCCTCCTGCCGGCGGCCTGCAGAGGGGAAGGGAGGTGAGTCGTGGGCAGGGTGAGAGCAGAGCACTGACACAGGAGAAGTCCTGGATAACAAGGGGGTCCCCAGAGGGTGGGGATAAGTGCAGATTCAAACCCGCCAGTCACTGACTGGCTCAACCCAGGCTGCTCCTGGTAAAGCCTAAAGGTCACCAGTGGACAAAGCAAAACCCTGGAGGTGACGGGATAGACCGACGAGGAGACAGAATGGTGAACAGTGGACCCGGGCTGGGGCTGGACTCAGTCATGGGCAGTGGGCAGACGGGTGGGATCTGTCAGGTGAGCAGTCCAGGTAGTCAGTCCTTACACGAGAGGCTGCGCTGGATACTCTGGAGGGACCCTCCGGCTGTGATGAAGGCCCAGAGCCCCATGGAGACAGTGACCGCACAGATAGGCAGCAGGCTGGCCTCGTACCACGGGTTCAGGAATGTCTGCGGATGGCGTGTAGAGTAGAAAAGGGGTTAGATTCTCCCTCTGCCTAATCCCCATAGCCTCTTTGTGCCTCTGACCCAAACGTCCCCCAGGTGTCTCTCTCAAACCCCCCAGTCCTTTCAGAGCCCCAACATCTTGTAGTCAAAGGGACCGGTGACTTTCCACTCCCTCAGAGGTTCCTGATACTCCTGCTCACCTCGGGCCACCTACATACAGTTTGACCAACCCATTCAAACTCCCCCCAGAGCAGGTGCTGAAGTGAGAGACCTCTCAAGACGCACCTTTTATCTCTTCCCAAGATAAGTTTTAAAATAAGTAGTAAGGGTATATTTCCCCTTCATCCCATTCACCGTTAAATTCTTTGCTAACTTAGGCCCCTGTCCCCAACTCACCAGTCCCGATGTCAAAAGGTGACTCCCAACCACCAGGCCCAAAGTCCAGTATCGTCTCCTCTCACAGGCATCAAAGAACACAACTCCCCAAAAGGTGTGAAGCAGGATGATGGCTGCCGTCAAAAAGGCTGCAGAGAGGGAGATGGGGAGGAGATGATGTATCCCTCACCTTCTCCCCGCCTCCTGAGATGCTGAGCCAGAACAGTCTCCCAGGGAGGGCCAATAAATCAGATCAGGGCCAAGGATGGATGGGGCACCAAGGCAAGATAGAAAGTGGATCTTACCTGAAGTCAAGAAGTAATAGGGTGAGTCTCCATGGATCCCAACCACACCTGGCCCAAGTGCATCAGCCAAAATATTGATAACAGAGAAGACACCACTGATGATACCGAAGGAAAGACCAGACACTGCGGGGAGGGAGGGTCTCATCAGTGTCAGAGATCACCACAGCCTGGTTACCAGTGATCTTCCCCAGCCCCATGCACAACTCCCCCACACCTGCTCTCCCTCCAGGCCGCCTCTCCTTGGGAGTCCGGCATGAAGGAAAACAGGTAGCCACTTAGACTATGTGGACCTTTAGAGACTTCCCCGGGAGAGGGGGTGCCAACACCCTCCTCCAGCCCTGTCCCTTAGCTCACCATAAGCCATCTGGCGGATGGAGATGGGAGATCTTCCGTCCTCACTCAGCGATGCTAACCCCTCATCTGCCTTCCTGGGGTGATGTGGGGTGGGGAAACATGAGGA
>NW_006442103.1:18511758-18514461 GCF_000325575.1 Pteropus alecto
ACAACCCTCTGGAGGCTGCCCCACTTCTCATAGTGCAATCCTCGGCCCTTCTCCCCCCCACCCCAGACCATCCATCCTCTTACTTAAGCAGCTTGTAGTAGGCAAAGCGGAACACCTCCTGTAGAAGGACAGACACGGCAGCACCAAAAATCAGGAGGCCGTACTGGAGCCGGGAATCTGACGGGTCAGTCACATGGACCAAGATGAACCAGACCACAGAGGCCAAGAGCAGAGAGACCAGCCAGAAAAATGCTCTGTGGGAAGAAGAGGGCAATCAGAAAGGCAAGGGAAGAGGCAGCCGGAGAAATCAAGTAGGGGAACCAACCAAGGCTGCAGCATGAAAAGTGGAAGTTAGACTTCCGGATGGAAGACAGGGAGACAGAGAGCAGGCAGATCGCTGTCTCCACCAAGGGAGTCTAGACGCAGGGGAATGGGATAAAATCTGATTAAAGAGTCTTCAGGGCGCTGAGAGTCAGAGCACAGTAGCGCCAGGTATCCACTCCTGGATCCTCCCTTAGGGCCGCCCGAGGTCACCACAGCCCCCTCCCGAGTCTTGGCCTTGAGCCTCCTCTGACGTCGCCGGAAGAAGGATAGGAAGAATCTGTGCGATCCCTGGAAGGCGGAAACCAACTGCGGGAAAGGGCGAGTCACCCAAACCCCTGCCTCGACCCTTCCCAATCTTCGCCTGTCTCCCCCCCACTCAGGCGGCCAGGCTCGCCCCAGTATCTCCAGCCCCTTCCGGATCTCTCTTCTGCGCCCGCCTGCGTCTCCCCGACCCTTACTCACCCTGCGACCAGAATGATGACACGAAGCGGGTCCCCGGCCACAGTGATCAAGAAAAGCGCAAAAGCCGGGCCGAAAGCGACAAAAGTGCATCCGAAAAACACTGCGGCCCCCATTGCTTGGCAGCTGGGGGCGGAGCGGAGGCCTGGCCCAGGGAGGCGAATGGGAGGAGCACGCCAGCTAGGGAGTCCGCGTGGGGTGGCGACGCGACCCCGTAAGGGGCGCGGTGCAATGTCACCCCCGAACCCCGGGGATGGGGAAGGGGGGGTCACCTAAAATCCCAAATACAGGTCCGCGCGACTTCCTCTACGGAAGCCGAGAAGGGGACAAACCCCGGCCGCAGCCGGGTGGCCACCTCCCATTTAATCCCCACCTCGAAAGCCAATGGAGAATCGGAGGGGGCGGGGCTGCGGGTGGGGCGGGGCTACAGGGCGGGGCGGGAGCCGCACGGCCTGCTGGGAGTTGTAGTCCTGTGCTTCAAAGCCCGGGACCTTGGCCCTGGGAGTGGCTCAAACCGGTTAAAGGGAGTTGAGCTGGGTTGGGCCGGTTCGGGGTTCGGGTTCCTGGGTTCGGTTGGGCCTTGGATGCGGATTCCCTTCGTTATTTTGTGGAGAAGGGAGGTAGCAATCCTGCCTCTACTTGAAGAGCTGCAGAGGGAGGAAGATCCTGTTGGAACCTAAGGGACAAATACGAAGAAAGCACAGGATAGAGGCTCCGGGGAGATAGGGACGGGTATTGTTCTTACTTGAATGAGAGGAAATGGGCTAGAGCTACTGCCTAAGAGATGAAGGTTAGATTTAAAAGTAGGAGCTCTTTGAACAGGCTAGTATAGGAAACGTGCATTAGGTATTATCGCTAATGAAACCTTCATCTGTAATGACAAGAGAATCAGCACGAAGGAAGGGGAGCCTGGAGAGCAATACTGGGAAAGAGGTTAGAGGGGATTCGGAGTTAAAATAGTTTGTTAAAAGCAACAAGAGCGATGGAGTTGAAGGAACACGAGCCTACCCTCCTCCCAGGCCAAAGGACTCAATTCCTTTTATATCGTATTTCCTCTATTTATTTTCTGAAAATGAACTTCGATGGTGTCTTTTTCTCAGACTAGGGGAGGCGGAGCAAAGTAAGCAAGTTCTGGTAGAAGAGGGTACCCTACCCTTATTTACATAGGAGTGAGGTTAGCCCTTAGGAAAGATGTTTCCGCAAAGATTGGTACCAGGATGGAGAGTGAGGGAATCAGGAATATTGTTTATGAGAGAGCAATCAAAGTATGGAAAAACTATAGAAGTTGTTCAAACAGAACCACGCTTCCTTTCCTTCTTGGAAGTATTTTACGTTCTAACACATACGTGTATATCCACATACATATTTTCCATTTTTTTTCCAGGAAATTCTGGAAAGAAGCTGAAGAAGTAGATTGTACAGATTTACACTGAAAGTCACCAAGCAAATCCTCTCCCAATAAGGTGGAGAGGAGCATCTTGGCCTATGCTCAAGACTCTGGGTCTTGCTTCTGAGCCTAAGCTGGCCGAGTTAGGGGATAAGACAACTCATCTCAATTCACCTTGGAGCTGTTACCACGGCATCTTCTGACAGATAAGAGCGGGCGCCAAACCTATCTTGTTCATGGGTGGTGGTTCCACAGGGACTTGCATTGTACCTGACTCACTGTAGATATCAAAAGATATTTATTAGCTCCCTTAAAAAAGATAACAATTGTATTCTTTTCTCATTTCCTTGCCTGTGAACCCTGAATTGCCTAACAGACTAGGCCTAGCACACCGTGCCTAGCACGTATGTTACTAAATGTTTCTGAATTGAAGTCAATGAAAATGGGAAACATAAAAACAGAGAAAAGGATAAGACAAACTCTACCCCATAGTCTGGGATGAAAGGAACACGCCAAGTGACTGAAAGCGAGAG
>NW_006442103.1:18514493-18517425 GCF_000325575.1 Pteropus alecto
AAAGAGACCATCTGCTTTTTCCTTTCTTCCATCCGGTGCCTAGAAAGTGGAGAAAGAGGTGAGGTGAGGTCAGTACTTACTAGAGAGGAAATAACTGGCCTTAGCTGAGAGATTTTTATCAGAAGCAATGTAGCAGGTGCTTCGAGAGCCAGACAATGGTGTTGATATTGTTCCTATACTTCACAGTCCAGACAGGCAGAGAAGAGGGACTGTTTTCAGTCTAGAAAATGCTCGTCCCTTCTCAGAACATTTCAACTGTGAAGAAAGAGATTGTGATTAGGCCTCAGAGAGAAGGGCAACTCTGGATGGTGATAGTAAATCAGGGACAGTGAGAGGGAAGGTGAGCTTTTTGTGAGGACTGGAAGAGAAGGAAGGCGTGGAGGAGAGGAGGAGAGAGGCTTACTATAAGAACCTCCTTAGTAGTCCAGGGAGATTGGGGGTGTGTTTTTGTTTGTTGTTGTTTCCGTTAGTGGCAGCGGGAATCCTGAATGGATCAAATCCAGGGTTCAACAAACCGTTCCCATCAAAACCCACTTTGCCTCTTAATCTGAGCAGCTCGGGCCAAAGGACCAGACCGGTAGTGACTGATGATCTAGTCAGTCAGCGAATGGGAGGAGAATTCCACTCCCTGAGAGAAAAGCTCCCTCCTTGCTTTGGAGGAGGGCCAGAGGCGGGGTGCTTTCGGTGGGAAACGCTGCAGTTCCTTCTTCTTCTTCCTTGCACAGCAGTGCAGGGTCCGGAATGGAAGTCCTCTTCGCAGCCATCCTTGCTGTGCCACTCATCCTGGGTGAGTTCCCTTTTCTCCCTAAGCTTTCGGGCCACGTCTACTACCATAAATGGGATGGGAGAGAAGAAAACGAGGAGAGAGTGAGGGGTGCAGTTCAGTGGGGAGTGATAACACTCTCATCTGTGCCAGAGTCCAGTGTTGGGGGCGGAGAGGGATCTGCAAAGTAGAGCCAGAAAAGGGGGAGGAAAGCAGAGTCCTGTCAAAGAAGAGGCCCCTGACGGGGATGGAGCGCCGGCTGTGGGGAGTACCTAACGAGAGAGAACTCAGCTCTCCATCGCCACGGAGCTGAACGAGATGAGAGGGACTCAAGTGGGAGTGAAAAAGAGAACAGACTCTTTGAAAGTGGGTCAGTCTGAAACTAGTGAAGGAAGTCAGGGTACCTTCTTTCCCCGGGAGCTAGAGAGAAAGCCTTGTATTAGTAAAGATCTAGAAGTGTGGGGGTGGGGGGTGACCTCTAGGGAGGTGAGGAACTGGCTGCCTTCAGGGACCGGTCCAAAAAGTAGCTTGGCTCCTTCCCCCCTTTGTTCCTCGTCTGCCAGGTGCTCTCATTGTTTCCTTTTCCTCCAGATTCTTGTGTCATTGCTTGTAGTTAAGGGAGCGCATTCAAGGAGCTTGGGGAAGTGTTCGGCAGGAGGCTTAGCCTTCTTGATCCAATCGTGTCAAAGTCCTGTATTTTTAGTCCTGGAGATGAAGAAAAACAAATGCAGATGGGTCATTTAGTCCAGCTGACTCTCATTTTAAGAAAACATATGTTAAATGGCTTGTGCAGAGTTATTCTGCTAGTTAGCAGGGAAATTGGAATGAAACCCAAGTCCAAAAGCCTGAGAGATACAGAGACAGAGACAGAGACACTGTGTTTGTGTGTGTGTTCGTCTGTGTGTGTTAGAGACACATGAATAAGAGAAGAGCTCTCATAAATACAGTATGGTGTAGAGCAGGGGTTCCCAACCCCGAGGCCGAGGACCGGTACCGGCCCATGGCCTATTAGGAACTGGGCCACACAGCAGGAGGTGAGTGGCAAGCACGAAACTGAAGCTTCATCTGTATCTGCAGCCGCTCCCCAGCTCCAGCATCACTGCCTCAGCTCCACCTCGGATCATCAGGCATTAGATTCCCGTAGGAGCACTGGTCCCTGGTGCCAAAAAGGTTGGGGACCACTCGTCCAGAGCATACTGAATAGTAGATTTAGAGTTTATAATTTCTGGTCTCTCTCTGCTTCCTACCTTTTTAGGTTTAATTCTTGTTTTGAGTTTACAGTATGTGAAGGGACCTGTTTTCTGTCCTGGGAACTTCTGGATTGAAAGG
Source organism: Pteropus alecto (assembly GCF_000325575.1). Taxonomy (NCBI): domain Eukaryota; kingdom Metazoa; phylum Chordata; class Mammalia; order Chiroptera; family Pteropodidae; genus Pteropus; species Pteropus alecto. The sequence goes on from NW_006442103.1 coordinate 18,516,586, forward strand.
GCACAGAGTAACAGGCCACATCACAGACGTGGAGCCCAGAAGACTGAGCAGGGTTTAGGGGTGCAGAGACAGGGAGATAGCCTGGCCCTTGGAGGAGAGGCAGAGAGAAAGGCAACTGATAGAGTTGAGGTCAGCCTCGGGTGTCATTCTGTTGCTGAGGAGTTCCAGATGCCCCTTGACCTCTAGTCCTTGTCCCCTTAGGACAAAATTATGAGGGTGAAGAAGGACTGGAAGAGGACGATTATTATCAGGTGGTCTATTATTACACAGTGACCCCCAATTATGGTGAGTACGCACAAGGCTCAGCCTTTTAGCAGGATGGCGAGAGGTTGGGGATATTTAGTTCTGCGACTTTTCCTTTCTCTTTGCGGTGGAGCAGCTGGGTCACGGATAAATTTAAGTGATAAGCAAAGACTATCAAGGTTCGTGATGTTATTTCTCAAGCTAGCAATTTTCAGTTCTTTGGCAACTGGTTGAAACAATTTGAAAACTTTCAAATTTGTGAATTATTTTAGATATTAGATTGAAAATATAAATGCATACACATTCATGAACTTTTTGTGTGTGTGTGTGACTTCCGTGGGCTTTATTTTCACAGTGAAGAATGCGGCAAAGATGACCTGAGGGTAATCTTTAAAATGAGCTCCCAGTGGCAGGTGACTCTTGGCCAGAAGAGAGCTGAGGCAACCTCAGTTTTCAGAGGTCAAGTTCAGATCTAAGAAGGTGTACTTGATGGAGTCATGATGCTGGAGATTCTTGTAGGTGGCGGTGGCAGCTCGTGTGGGCTCCTTTGGCAGACTTTGCTTCTTGGAATTTGGTGGCAGTCCCTTGTCACTCTTT
>NW_006442103.1:18517445-18558518 GCF_000325575.1 Pteropus alecto
TGATTCCGTGGAGAGAAAAACTGTGGGAGCAAGTCCTTGAAACACTGGTCCTTCTAGAAGCATAGTCTTCACCGCTCGGTTTGTCCTTGCCTTGACAGAAGGAAGACCCCCGAGGGGCAGGCCCGGAGGTCATTGTACTCACCCTCCGAAGAACAATAGATAATGGAGGTGACCGCTGCCCACAAACATTTTCACATTGAAGTTCATTAGGAGTAGATTATACCTGTAAAGTTTACACCTTGAGCAAGCCGAAGTGTTCTGAGAGATTGCTTCCTCTCCTCGTGTCTAGATCTAGTACTACCTTTCCCGTTTGTAACTGCTGCTGCTTCTCCTCTCCAGATTACTTTGGTGCAAGTTTCACTGTTGATTACCAAATGTTTGAGTTAGAGGACAAGCTGGTGAGTGACATCAAAGAGAATCAGGATAGATAACGGTTAAAAAGAAACTGGGCAATGTTATAATGCAAGTGATTAGCAAGAACAAAAATGAGTTAAGTGAAGTGAAACTAGGTGGTGGGCCCCAAACAGACCATTTACCACAGCTGTGGAGGAGGAGGAAACCAGAATCCAGCAGGTTTGCTGAGACACTGAGAGGGCAGTGGGTAGTCCTCGATCAAGGTAATTGGTGGGTGGGATGGGTACATAATCCATGCAGACGTAAGGGGGAGGTCCCTGAGTCTGAGTATAGTGGGGGACTGTCGTGGGGGGTAGGGGGAGGTGAAGAAGAGAACTCTAGAGAATCTGTAAGAACGTTGGATGGAGGCGATAATAACTCTGTTTCCTAATCCTAATGAGGGCAGAAGAGGTTGGATAAGAAGGAAGTGGAACCAAAAGAGACTACCATTAGTCCTGAAACAGAACATGCCGTCCATCAGACACCCGTAACAGTGAAAGCAGTAACAATGGAACCGGTGAGTTAATTGGGGGATAAGGCGGGGAGGGAGATGTGACATCTCTTACCCTGGATAGCTCCCAGGGCTGGTGACATGAAGCAGAGGGAAGATTGGAATACCAGGCTTCAGTGGATGGGGGAACCAAATAACTAGTATTGCAATGCAGGTGTTCATCTCAGCTTGGCCATCACTTCTTTCCCAGAGGTTTACTGCTAACTCTGTATGCAGAATAGTGGGAAGATTTGGTGCAGTTAAATTGCAGTTCAATAGTACTTAATGTGTACGTAACCCATGCCTAACGCTGCTAAGGATGCTGCTGCTGCTGCTGAAAACGAAATCTATGGCGTCGTTACTGCAAAGTATTTATAAAACTCAAGTTTACATTTATGAAACATTTAGAACAAAATGAAAATCTTTGTAACGATGTTAAATTACATACAAATGTGAGAGCACATGTGACCTAGACAAGTGCTGCGGGCGGTGGAAGGAGACAGGTCCATACCGGAGTTGTCTGGAAAACTTAGAAGGTGATTGTGCTTAAGATCCACTTTGATGATTGGCAGTGTGTTACGAAAGGACGAAAGCAATTAGATGGAAGAATAATTAGTCCAAGAGTGAAAATCCTGCGTAGACGAGGGGATAGAGCACGTATGGCATGTTTTGTGGATGAGCTATGATTGGAGGAGAGTGTAGATGGAAAGAACAGTGGGAAATTAAAAAAATAATAACATTTAATATAAATTTAAAATATTAGGCTCTTAATATTTGCTTGGAAATTTCACATAGGGGAAGCCAGGGCAAAATTACAGAGTCTGAAGGGTCAGGCTGAAGTTTGGATGTATAAGAAATAGGGAGCCTAGTAAGTTCTTCAGGGAGGTAAAGATACAATGAAAGTGGTGTTTTAGAAAACCTATTTGTCTGGTAGTATGCAGGATGCAATGGAATGGAGACAGATTCATGAGACTTGCATCATTCCCAAAACAAATTTTTAAAGACCTGTTCTAGGGCATTTTGAATCAAGAGGAGAAAATAGATATTTTGAAGAAAATAGTTTCAGTGATAATTTCATATGAGCGCTAAATGAAGAAAGACTTAAAATAAACTATAAGTTTAAATGTGGATGTCTAGGGAAGTGATTGACCAAAATGGGAAGTGTGGGAGATTAGAGTGGTTTAGGGGTGAAGTTATAAATTTGGTATTGCCCAAGCTGAATTTCTGGTGACAACCCTATGAAGCGATGCTGAAGGAAGGGGAGGTCGGACAGGACTGCTGTTCTAAGTGCAAAGTCAGAGTTACGAAAGTCGATGAGTGCAGTAGAGCCAGTACACATGGAAGACCAAAAGGCCAAATCCTGTGCCTGTAGTTAGTAGAAACAGAAAGGGAAATCAACCAAGGAAATGGAGGAGAGTGGGTTGGAGACGTGGGCCAAGTTTGTCTCATATAGAGTCTAGAAGAGAAAGCTTAATATAGTCAATCACAAAGCTACTAAGAGGCCAAGGAGAAGAAGGTCATTAGTAACCTCCACTCTACAAAAAAAAAAAAAATGTTTTAAATGAATAGTTGGAGCAAAAGCAGGATTTGGTGGCATTAGAGAGGGGGTACATTGTGAGGAAGAGTATAGGCCAACCATTTGTGGAATCTGACACTGGAAAAAGAAACAACAGTTAGCAAGGGCAGCAGGGCCAAAGCGTAGCCCAGATATACATGAACACAGGATGTCATGAACACGGCGGATGAAATATACATGCCGAATTGAGTGGGGCTTCCCTAGTGTGGTCAGGGATGGCTGAAAGGCACAGCAGTAGGACTCCTTATAGTGCTGGGGAGGAGAGCTGGATCTTTCAAGTTCAGAGGAAAGGAAGACAAAAATTGGTGTAAAGAGATGGCTATCCTGCCATAGAGGAAGAGGGTGGTCAGAAGGGTGACACTGACCTTCTGTGGGGGGATTTCTATATTTTAGCAGAGTCCAGATGTGAACGAGGCTATATCCTGTCTGCAGAGTCCTGTTTCCCCCCTCTTGTCCTGGCTCCTTGTTCAGGGGTGGATGTATTTCATATAGAAGGTGAGTGTAGCCATTGGCCTTGGGGGAGTCTGCGAAGCAGTTTTTACCACTCTCTCTGGCTAGTGTTTTCAGCATGTTCAGCTCTCTCTCAGCTGCTTAAAAGAAGAGGGATCACATTTAGAAAAATCTTATCTGCCTGTAAGGAGGTTTAGGAGGTGTCGAGGCAGAGACTTATGTAATAAGAGTCGTTTACTTTTTCTGAACTGGGAGGGTTTCAGGACCTGAGCAGAAGCAGGTGGAATGGAGGAGAAACCCCTCGTTCTCCAGTCTGCCTTGAAGAATCAAAGCTAGTTCCAGCCTGGCAGTGGTTTAAGGCAGGGCAGGTGCCAGAGGGCAAAATGGGAAGGGCCCTACTACTGGGCAGAGTCAAGAGGCAAAGTTCAGAGGCAGAAGTGGGGGGGAGGTCGGTTTCCTAATGTAGGAGAGAGATGGGGGGGTAGGAGGAGGGGATAGAAACCTAAGGGAAGGATTTAAGTTGGGATTCTAAATAACTGTGGGGCATGAAGAGATTTAGCAGAAGGAAGGAGCGAAGAGGGGAGGGGACACATCTCCCAAGAAATCTAGCTCGGAATATGAAACCTGAGGAGTTTTCAGAGGTGGGGGCATGGAGGGGTTTCCTGAGTCTCTGACTCTGACTGGTCATTGTTTTTCCTCTCTTTGTCTTTTTAGGAGAGAAAAGGCTGCTATGACTCTTTGGGTGGGGATTTGGGGACAGGAAATTGGAAGATAAATAAATGAAATAATCTGGTTACTCTCTACTCCTTCATGAGGGTCTGTTCTAAAGCCACAACTCGAAAGAGAGCACTAGGATATGGGCGTGGGAAGGTAGCTTAGAAAGGAAGTTAGGTGACAGTAGCATCAGAGGGAATTATTAGGACTGTGAATGAACCCGAAATTTTGGGAAGAATGGAGAAGAGCACCTACAAACAACAGGTTTATTATCGACAGTCCATAATTCTAATTCTATTGCTTAATTTTGTCATATACATTGTGGAAACTGGGGAGAGTCGAAGTTTATACTTAGAACACATTTTTTTTTTAATAAAATAAGCTCATTGTTAAGCATGTAAAATATAAAAAACTACTTAGAATAGATTTTTAAAATTCACACCTTCCTCCACTTACACCCTCCACCCCCCTTCCCAACAATGTGCCTCTTCCAGTTAGTAATTAGGGCAGGCAGGGACATACTTAAAAAAAATTTTTCCCCTATCCTCGGGACTCTAGTTAGAACTGGGCTGCCCCCTTGCGGTCTCTTCGATGTCACAGCTTCAGTCAGTCTACAGTCCCTGAGCACCTATCCCCTTCTCTCCACTGTGCCATTTCAATACTGCGAGGGGCAGCGAATGGTAAAACTCTGGACTTGCCACCTTCTCTCCTTCAAAGCCTTTCGAATCTTCTCCAGAGGACAAATGAAGAAACAGAAACTGGACAAAAGCCTAAACTAGGTGATCGGGGACCCCTCTCGACTTCATTCCCTGCGCTAGGAATCACAGATTCGGGGCCCAGAGCCCGAGGAGCCTGGGTAGAAAAGTCAAGAACAACCAAGTTTGGCTTTGACCTCTAGAGTGTGGCGGGCTGGCATCTGAGCTGGTAACGTGCGTGGCGGCGGGTTATGTAAGGAACGCGCTGGAGGAGCCGCCCCAGTGGGATCCCGGGAGAGGACGCGGTGTTCTCGGCGGCAGTCCCCACCCTCCTCACCCAGCAGGGCATCAGGCACTCAACTTGTAGGAGAAGGAGGAGGGGAGGGTGAAACAGAGACCGGGGAGTCACGAGGGCCGGGCCTCCGAGAGGGGGAGATGCTGCACCGAGGCACGCATCCGTTCTCGCACACACGTTGCAGACGCAAGTCGCTGATGGTCCCACGTGCTGCCCTCGTGAGCCGAGGCGCTCCAAGAGGGGGCAGAGGGGTCCGCTCGCAAGCAGGACCCAGGAGTCCCACATCTCGAAGCGCGCGCCTCCGGTCACGCGACCAGTCTGCGCAATCCAGACTCGGTCTCCCGCGCAGCACCATCCTTTTTAAGGCCATGGGTTCCGCCCTTTTCCTCCCCTCCCTTCTTTTCCACTTTTTTTTCCATCCTCCTCCTTTCTCATCACCGGGTCCGCCTCGCGAGCCGCATGTAGGGGCGGAGAGCGGAATGCTGCCCTTCCATCCAATCGTCACCTGACTGCCTCTCATTGGCCGAGCCTCTGCATCCCGTAGCCAATGGGACCTGAACTTCGGCAACGACAGTCACGTGCCACCGGCTAGCTGGCCAATGAGGGTGCGAGGCCTGTGTACGCAGGGGGAAGGCACGTGCGGAGCCGCACGTGTCTGGGAGGGGGAAGGGGCGGGACCCAGTGGGAGAGGCGGAGGCGGGGAGCCTAGACCCGGAGAGTCGGAGCAGAAGCTGGAGACAGACGGCCGGGGCTAAGCAGATCCACACAGGTGAGGAGACCTGGAGGCCGGGGAGCGGTCCGCGCGGGAGGATCAGTCCCCCCCTCCCAAAGAGGGGGCTTAGGGACCCCTTGGTGTTGGGAGGGATCGTGTCGCGTGGCAGGGCGAGCCCGGGTCCGGAGCAGGGATCCCGATCTGGAAGACTGGGAAGAGGCGGGGGGCCCCGTGGGAGGCTGTCAGGCAGTCACCAGGTGGGTTCGGGGACCGGGGATGCAAGGCTCGCGGGCGTCGTGACCTCAGGTGGAGAGGCTCACTGCGGGATCGGGCTGGGAACAAACCAGGCGAACTGGGGAAGGTGTCAAGTCACTTATTCTGAAGTGAGGGAGGAAAGAACGGCGTTTGCAGAGGCCAGAGAGGCGGCCCAGATTCCTAATGGAGGCGGAGAGGCGAGGAAGATGGCTTTTTCTCTGGTCTCTGAGACGGGTAATATCGGGGAGGGAGAGAAAAGAGATGATTATCCCGTTGAGTACCGCCCCAAAAACGCCCCCCCCCCCCCGCCCCCAGTCTCCCAGTCCGTTTCCTAATTCTCGGGTTCTGGTTTCAAACTCCTTCGCTTTGCTCTTCAGTTGCAGGTCCGATCTTTGGGTCCTCCAGGAGCTGCTCCCCAGCCCCTGCTTCTCAACCTATGGATTCTCCATCTAGCGTTTCATCCTATTCCTCCTGCTCTCTCTCTTCCTCTTTTTCCACCTCCCCAGTGAACAGTGACTTTGGCTTCCCCTCCGATAGCGAGGGGGAGGACAAGGGGGCCCATGGCCCCAGGCCAGACACTGTTGGGCAGAGGGAAGATTCTCGGCCCAGCCCGGGTCCTATCCGCCGCAGGCAACGACCCAAGGTTTCCGGTAACCGACATACAGCATCTCACTCGGCACAGCGGGGCTTGGCTTCTCCTATGGCAGGATGTGGGGTCAAAAGATCAAGAGATGGTGAATTGGAGACCAGTCTAAACGTACAGGGTTGTACCACAGAAGGAGACCTGCTCTTTGCTCGGAAGGTAAGAGAAAGCTGGGGAAAGGAGACCCTACCGGAGTGCCTTAGCACCCAGCTGGTTGGTGAGGACCCTGCGAGGATAGTACGGGCTCCCAGGGCTGGGGGCGGGGGAAGAATTAACCAGTGCTGGTGTGGGCAGTGCTCGGTCTTCCCACAGCCTTTCTCCTGTTTTCCTCCAGTGTAAAGAGCTCCAGGGATTCATACGCCCTCTCACAGACCTGCTGAATGGCCTGAAGATGGGTCGCTTTGAGAGAGGTACTGTCTGATTAGTTGCATTTATCTGAGCTAGCTTCATAGCTCTCTTTCTCTCTCTCTCTCCTCCCCCCTTCTTCCCTTTTTTCTCTCTTTCAAAATGTTTTAAATGTGTATTTCTCTTAAGTCTTTGGGGCCTGGATGATTCCTTTATGTCTTCTGTGACTTAATTTCTTTAGGTGAACCCGTTTTAACCCGCTTCTATCCTTCCTTTACCTGACTAAATTCTTGAATCTCAATCTTTGATCTCTCTCTCTGACCCCAGGGTTGAGCAGTTTCCAGCAGAGTGTGGCAATGGACAGGATCCAGCGTATTGTAGGTGTTTTGCAGAAGCCACAGATGGGGTAAGCGCCACCACCACCCCCCCACCCCACCCCGTTCTTTCCTTCATAAAGAAGGAGATATCGCCACTCCTGTCCTGTTGCTTTTTTCACACTTAATGGCTTTTTTAAAATGTCTTTTTCACAGGGAGCGTTATCTAGGAACCCTGTTACAGGTAGAAGGGATGTTAAAGACTTGGTTTCCTCACATAGCTGCCCAGAAGTCATCACTGGGTAGTAGCAGGCACCAGCTGACCAAGGTAAGAATTTACAAACCTGAGAAAGAGGTAGAGAAATAACCAAGGAAATGAAGTACGTGCGTGCAGAAATGGGCTCCCTCTTCCATTTCCTTCTGGGTCTTTTCCCTTTTCAACAAGTTTCTTTTCAGCGAGGGGGATGCTGAAACTTCCTTTGTTGTCTTGATTCCTAGATGTTTTCTTTTTGTTGTTGTTGTCGTATTTTATTTGGATAACTCCAAAGAACTCCATAAAGTTTAATCTTACCTTTCATGTGGCAGTTTATCTGCTTTCTGCATAGATACGGAAGGCTTTTTACCTGGCCAAATGATTTATGCAGGGAGATGCCTCAGCTTCTCTCTGCAGATCCTTTCTCCTCTGCTGCCCCTAAAACATTTTCCTCTTTTTACCCCTGTCCGAATGTATTTGTACCAAACCCTCTGGAAGTGTGGGTTTCAAGGATTGATCATAAGAAGTGCATCACTGGGAGAGGTGGGGACAGCCATGGCGCACCCACAGGGGGAGTATTGGATAGAGTCTTAGACCTAGTGTGGAAGTGATCTATTCTCTGGGCCTTCAAATAATAGGGTATTTAGGGGCCACTCAAATGATGGGGAAGGGAAAGTCTCCTGTGGATAATGGACAGTAACCTTGTTTTCAGTCAACCACAGTTAGTTTTTCTATGAGAATAATCAATTTAAAAATAAGCAGTAGGATCTCGTCTGCATATTAATTTATACTTCTTAAGGCACTCAACATAGGAACTTAGGGCTTAAAATATGGAAATTGAAAAGTGGTGATTCCAATTACAAATAGACTTTTTAAAAAGAAATTATAAAATGAATTATTTTATAAGCAGGGGACTGTTTTATTTTGTGTATGTCTCGATAGCCAGTGCCTAATATAGTGTGCAAGACATAGTGGGCCCTCGGGTATTTATGGAATAAATGAAAGTATAATTCGGTTACTAGAACTTTTGCTTAATTCTGGCCTGGCAGGAAATTATCTGTTGTACAAAATAAGGTATGTTTGCATTGCAAACAGTTCTCAAGGAAAATAAAGGTTGAATCAACCAGGTAGAGTTAACCTGAAAGCTTTCTCATAATTTCTTTTCTCTTTGCTTCCCTTTCCTAGCATTTTCCAAGCCGCCACAGTTATCCAGCTGCTTCCCCTGCACCTCCCGTGGAAAAATTGGACCAGACACAGCTAGGACATCTACTATTGAAACCAAAGCGGCCTTGGCACCTCACTGAATGGCCAGCCATGAACCCCACTTGGATCCACACCACTCCGATTTGCAACCCCTGTCTCAGCTCCCCCGGTTCCGTCTCCTTTGGCAGTGGTCCTTTAGGCACTGGGACCAGCATTGGTGTCATCCTCTTCCTCCAGCACGGAGAGCAGCCCTTCACCCACTCTGCTCCGACCACTCCAGTCCCACCCACTACAGAATCTCCTGTCATCCCTGGTGACCCTAAGAAACTGTCTGGGGAGGGACCTCGTTGCCACAGTTTGCCAGTCACTCTGCCATCAGACTGGACCTGTACCCTATTCCCACCCAATCTAACCCCCACGGCCAGAGAGAGGACCATGGGACACCCAAAGCAGATGAGAAGCCATCCTCCGGGTGCTCTTGATGTCCATCCTCTCAGCCCCTAATCCAGGACTGGAGACTGTGTTTTCTAATACATGTAAATGTGTGCGTGTGCACGCGTGCGCGTGTGGGTATACACATACATATGTGTGTGTGTGTGTATATATATTTTTAAATTTCAATGTGTGCATTTGTGTTGAAGGAAGAGACGTCTTTTCTGATTAAAGAAATTTTAAACCTAAACAGCTTGCTTATTGGGGGAAATTGAAACCTTCTGCTTCGGACACCAATATTTATCCTCTGAGCTGCAGAAAACAAGAAAGGGGAAGAGAATGTTTGTGACCTTGAGCTCCACCGACTTAGAAGTAAGTCTACGTGGGAAAATATAAGTCCTGTGGGAGAGGAGGAGGGACTCTCTACTGCTGTCTTTTAAGGGAACAGTTATAAGACTCAGAGTTGGCTTTGTTTTTTCATTCAGGTTCAGAGACTAGCACCTTTCCCTTTGTGTGTCTCTTGTAATCATCCAGCAGGCCCAGAAGAGCAGGTTCTTCTGCTCCAGGATGGCTCTTTGCCTTGATGGGAGCTGTCCATGTTCATGAACAAATGCATATGTAATCTGCTGCAAGAGGAGGGACACGAGCCAGAACGGGCACGTAGTTGCCAGTTCTGAAGAGGAAGGGGCACCCTAGACTTACTAGAATGAAGAGTCTCGTTAGACACTGGGCCTCATCCTTAATCAAAAAGTTGCAGCTGCTGAATGTATGCTAGACAAAGGCTATCCAGTGTTATCAGCTGGCAAAACTGAAGTCTGTGAATTTACCTATATCTACCCTTCTCCGTACAGTATTCTTTCTGATTTGTCCCACTTTCCACCAAAATCGTGTCCTCTCCCATCCTAGCTTTGGCAGTGTATCAGTCTACTCATCATTTTAGTTATTGCTTATTGGCTACTGAGCACGTTCTCACAGCCGCTTATACATCTTTCCCCTATGCCTCAAGTCCTCTGTTCTTAGTGAATAACTGTCCCCTTTTACTTTAGAGAACATGACCTCTTCTCTAAGGCAAACCTCTTCATTTGTGCTTTCACTTCTGGAACTTTGGTCTATCACTTATCCCTTCTTTATCTATCTTGTAACTTCAATTTGTTATTGAACTACTTATTTACTTCTCATGTCTGATCAGGTGCCCCCTTCTTGAAAACTTCTCTTGAGCCTGATTGTCCTCTCTCACCTTTTCTCCATAATTCTTGATAGCAGTCTAATTATATCCTTTCTGACTCCTTTTTAGCACTCAGCCCTTAACCTCTTGCAGGCTAGCTTCCACTGCTATCACTCTACTGCCCTTTCTCAAGTCACTAACGAGCTCACAGAATCAGAGTACCATAGTGCAGCTTCTGCCCAGTCAATAGCCGGATCCAGGGGCCTTCACAAAGGCTGTGTGCTTCATGCTCTCCGTATCATTTACACTCTAGATGCTGCCTACTGAAACTCTCCTCCTGTGGATCCCATGACAGCACACTATCCTGATTCTCCTCTTACCCATCTGGCAATAACTTCCATACCTCTTGATGGCCTCTACTTCTGCCCACTCCAGAGTGTGGGTGTTCCCCTAGGCTCAGTCCTTGACCCTTTTCTCTGACTACATTCTTTCGCTCAAAGGTTCATCTCCTTTCGTGGTTCTAATTATTGCCTCAACTTAGAAGACTGCAAAAGCTTTGTGTCCAGTCACAATCCTTCCCTTGAGGTGACATATTGAATGTCCAAATTTCTGCCGGGCAGTTTTATTTACATATTAATAACACTTAAAACTTACTGCAAATTTTAGCATTTTAGAGCCAAGACGTACCGTTTGTATCTGATTCAACCCCTTCATTTTATAGATGAGAAAACTTAGCTTGTGTAGGACAAACAACGTCTGGTACAGAACTCTTGGTTTCCAGTTTGGTGCTTTTTCCAGCGCTCACCAATCGAAACATTATCTTTCCTTTAAGATGTCCTGCCTTTTTACAATCTCTTTTTCTTCTATTAGTGTTACCTATGATCAGTTTTTCCAGATAACCTGTCTTAAAACTTAGTGTCAGTCACTGAATCCTATTTATTCGGTATTTGGAATATCACTTAAAATCCATTTTAAAATCTATTCCATTTCCACCTCTCTGGCCTAAACGTTGACTATCGCAATAGTCTTTTCTACCTTGAATCCCTTCTCACATATACTTAGATTAATTTTCCTAGAACAGTGCTTTGCATGTCATTCCCTATTCAAATCCTCCAATGGCTCCCCAATGCTTCGAGATGAAAATCCAAAACGTTTAGCCAAGATCTCTGTTTATCTCTCTGCTCCCCTATGTGATCCCTCTGATCCAGTTTCCTTATTTGCCCCTGAACACTGTAAACCTTTTTGCCTCCGAATTCATTTTCGTGCTGTTCACCTTGTTCAGTCTTTCCTGCTTCTGATAACTAAACCCTACCCTTCTTCCACTGACTGACTCGAGTCCTTCTCTCAATTGTTTTCTCCATTAAACATGGTATATAGGCTCAGTCTTTGGCCCTTTACTCCATCAAATGAGATCACGCACATAAAATGACTAGTATGGGGTTTGGTATATAGCGGGCCCTCAAAAATATTACTTTTACCTTCCGTTCTTTCAAAGTATTTTTACATTTAATCTCATTTGACTCCCAGGACAAATTTTGTGTGATTGAGGGTAGATACTAGTCCCATTTTACAGGTGAAAAAAAAAAAAAAAAGACAATTTAAGTCTGGGATAAGCAAGAGCTGGATAGTAAATATTTTAGGCATTGTGGGTCATACATCTCTGTTGCAACTACCTAACTCTGCCATTGTGGCCTAAATATGGAAATTTATAATATAAACAAATATATGAACATACTAATATATAAACTAATGAGCACAGCTGTGTTCCAATAAAATTTTATTTACAAAATCAAGGGTGGAGTTGGATTTGATCTGTAGGCAGCAGTTTGCAGACTACTGGTTTAAGTGACTTGTTCAAAGCCGCATGCCTGATAAGTATCAGAATTTGGATAGAACCCAGATCTCCTGACTTCTAATCCAGTGCTCTTCCACCGTATTATGCTATTGCCTATATAATTTATTTTGGACTTAACATATGCTACCTTGTTTTATTATTTATCTTTTATGCCTACATATTGTTGGTTCTAGTGGTCCAAGAGGCACTCGGTGGTATCAAACAGTACCTGACACACAGTAGGCATTCAATAAAAGTGTGTTGATAAGCATAGAGATGTCCCAGTCTGGCTCTATTTTGGTACTGTAAACTTGGCCTACTCTGAAGCTGGCTTCAGTTTTTGTGTGTTTTATTAGCATAATTAATGAGAACGCGTCTCTGTATGTCCCTGTGTGTTTTAGGGGAAGTAGCCGAAGAACTTTATTATACAAGTACCTGGTTGGGACCTGCTTTCTTTTTTTGAGCTTTTCTCTACTATTTTCCAGTAGCCACTAGATCTGAATTTATGTGAATAACCATAAATGGATATGTAGAAGTAACATGAATAAAAGAAAAGCTGTTTCCACAGTGAGGAAGAAATAAAAAAGATATTTCTACCAGATCTCACTAGACGGTAAATGGCATAGAAACTGACGAGTCTTTCCTTCTATATCCTGCAGCTGTTTCTCAACTATTTAGTTAAATGGCTGGGAAGATGATGTTATAGGAAACTCGTGGTATATTCGTCTCGCATTTTTTCCTTGGTTTTTAGACAGATGAAGGGTATGACGGTGTTTTGCATCCAGAGAGCAGATGCGAACAGAAAACAGGCAGCATGCTCAGGAAGCTTTCCCTATTTCTCTCACTTTCCTTCCAGAAAAAGAAACGGCTTGAATAGCCAGTAAAGATTTAATAGCATTAAGGGGTAGAGAATCGAGCTGATCTCGGGAGCCTGAGGACGGCGACTCCATGAGAAGATGAGAAGCTTGTCTGCGGGAAATTTAAACCAAGAGCATTTCGCTTTGGCGGGTGTAGTCCCAGCCGGCAGGCTGTGGACCAGCGCGAGGACCGTTACCATGGTTTCCGCGTAGCGATTCTCCTTGCAGCCTGGGTCTCCCGGCGCTGCGCGGGCGAGTGCGTATTTCCGCTTCCGGTTGCGCGCGGGCTCGACGTCGGCTGGGCGCAGGGGGCGCGGGCGGACTGGCCGGTGCGGGGCCGGGCAACGAAGGCGGGTACCGCAGGAGGGCACGTTGGCGCGCGGTCACCCCCTTTCCTAAACACCCGGAAAGACTCGGTTCCCAGCGCCCACCCCAAGCACCCCTGGGGCCGGAGCGGTGATGGGGGCGGGGGTCGCGGCGCGTCCGGTCCTCTGGTGCAGGGCCGCGGAGGTCCCCGCGGTGACGCCCTGCTACCGCCCCTTTGTTCCCCCGTGGTAGGATTTGTGTCGGCAAAGAGAACGAGAGGCTCTTGATAACGATCCGCGTGTGATTTGTAGGCTATGAGGACTGTCACGTGCCCCTGTCAAGCTTATTTCTGAGCACGTTGCGAGTCCGGACGCTGAATAAGCTACGCAGCAAAGTGTGTATTGTGTTGTGTTTCTTACCTGGTCCCCGTACTTTCCTCCCGCCTTCATCATTCTTTAGGTCCTGCAGAGTGAAGACTTAATTCCAAGGTCATGGCAAAACATCTGAAGTTCATTGCCAGGACTGTGATGGTGCAGGAAGGGAACATGGAAGGTGCATACAGGACCCTAAACAGGTAACGGTTAAGGGACCACAATCACGCCCAGACCAACTCTCTTGAGAAGTGCGGGGTTATTCTCTCCCTTCCTGTCATACATTGTTCTCAAACGAGCAGCCCAGGTGTTCACCAGCTTGAAACTTCTCAGCTTCTCAGTTTACTGTCTTCAAAATGAAGTTCTTCCCAAAGCCTAACTGATTGAAGCTTGTACATCAGCACAGGGGTCCCTGAACCTTTGGCCGTGGATAGGTACTGGTACTGGTCCGTGGCCTGTTAGGAACGTGCTTCACAGCAGAAGCTGAGCGTCCTGTGAGTGAGTGAAGCTTCATCTGTATTTGCAGCGGCTCCCTAGTGCCACCATCACCGCCTCACCTCCACCTCAGATCATCAGGTGTTAGATTCTCATAGGAGAATCTAAAAGGTTGGGGCCAAAAAGGTTGGGGACTGTTGGATCAGCAGTCATCCCTTTGATGATGAATCTATCCAAGACCTCAATTAGAACCCAAAGGGAAAATCAAATTATCGAGTTGCTAGGAAGTGGGAACATGACATGATACGTAGAAAGCTGAAGGAGGGAATGGTGTGGAACAAAGCTAGTAGAAATGACAAATTCAGGTTTGGGGTCTTGGGGAAGCAAGCAAGAGGTAGAAAGGCCGTTTAAGTTTGGAGGAAGGTTACAGCATGAGCAAAAACGTAGAGCTAAAAGTGAACTGGCTGGAGCAGAGGAGCTGTATTGAAAGGTTCTGAATGCCAGGCTAAGAGATTTGGGATGTCCCTAATAAGGAATGCCTTCACTCTGGTTTCTCAAGCAAATAGTTCTTTAGCCATCCTTCGTCAGTAGTTTAAGGATTTTGATTTTCTGGTATGCTTCATTTATCATTTTCTCTGCCCAGCAAGAAGCAGAGTTTGGAGAAATAAAATGCGAGTTGGATTCTCAAAGAATTGTGTGAAAGAGATCTTAAAGAGATTATATGAGGTGGCCCTCTGCCTCAAGGCCAGTAAGGTAATAGCTTTATTTCACAAGGAAAGCTTAGGGTCACACAATTGTTGAATGGCAGAGCCTAAAACACCTTTCTAGTGCAATGTTTTTTGCTCTAAGTTACTAAATTATTTACTAGTTCCCCTGGAAATGGAGACGCCTATGGCAGTCATTTCCAGTTAAGAATTTTTATATGATTGAGTTTAAATATTGGTGAGGTTCTTGGGGACTGAGAGGGTAATGAGAGAGTACCTAGTTTTTAGCAAAGCAAAGAGTTCTAGGTGTGGAGGCCTGGATGACAGCGGACTACAGTAAATGAGGGCGAAGATAACATGAAAAGCAGTTGCAGACTCACGATGATTTGCATGTCTTTTAAAAGGATCTGGTCTGGGGCCAGCCTCATTTCCTCACTCTGTGTCAGTGCATGCCAGTCCTATCCTTGGGCAGAAGCTGTTCCCTCTGCATTTTCACTTACATTGAGAATAAAGATAGTTAAGAACTGGGTGGTAAGATACCCGATTTCATTTTTTCTGCCACTGCACATTCCCACATCTTTTATTTCAGACCTTTTAGTGGCATGTCTGTGAGAGGGTTGCGATGTCTGATGACCTTTCTCTGCTCCTATATTGGAAGCACAAAATGAATGTCTTTACGGACTGCAGTGAATTAGCTGGTGAGCTGAAATGCTGTATTTGGGGAAAGGAAGTCTTACAGATAACATCACCCTTTTTTTGACCCATCCCTGTAAGTCTTTTTCTGTGTGATTGATTATGGTGGGTTTAGATGGGCCTTCTAGTCAGGGCGATTGGGATGTTGTGCTGTTATTGACGGATGTCAGAGGGCAGCTGTTACTTGATGGTAAGAAATTCCCAAAGGCTTTCTTTTAGCTCCGCTCACCTCCTCTGTTCTTAAAGTGCAAATGACACAATAGCAAGAAGTCGACATTTAGGAGATTAGCTACTTTGTACTTTCAACAAAAACCCAAGACGATTTATGGTGTAGCATTACTTATCAAACGATTTCTTATAATTGTATCAAAAAGGTAGCTACAACTTGAATGCTTTTGACTAAATCCACAACCTGAAAATAGTTTTCTCACATAAATGAGGCAGCATAACTTAGTGGTTAAGAGCACAAAGTCTGAAGCGGACTGCCTGGTTCAGATCCCAGCTCTGCCGCTTACTAGAATGATCTCTCTGGTAAGAACTTAATGTCTCTCTGCTTCAGTGTCTTCATCTGTAAAGTGGAACTGATAATGATACGAACCTCATAGGGTTGATAGGATTAAGTTAGCATAATTAAAGTGCTTAGAGCAAAGCACGGAGTAAGCATTATGTGTTAGCTATTATCCTAATTTGGAAGTCATTGTAAGCAAGTTTTTACCTTTTTGGTTTTATTTTTTACTTACTTTGAGAGATTGAGAGCTTGCTTTAGCTGTTTTTTTCTCCTGTTTTCCTTTATTTTCAGATTATGTTCAGGGCGACTTGGAGATGAAAAAAATGAGAAAATAATTAAACTTTATTTGGTCGTGAGGATCCTACTAGTATTGAAATGACTCTTCTTATAGGCAATGATACTTTTCAACCAAGGCTCCTCCTGTTTAGCCTGTTCCTCATCTCATTTATTCCCTATGTGTGCACTGCTCTCTCATCCCCCATTTCCACTTACAACGATTTAAAACTTGAAAAACAGTATTTCTAATTTCCTGACTGAAGGACTTGATCACCTCTCCATTGATGCCAGGTCTCCAGAAAGCCTAAGGCCAACTCCCATCTCTTGAGAGAAAACTCTTCCTATGTCTTTGAGATTGTTCTAATTCACTTAGAACCAAACCTCTATATAGCTGCCTCTTCCAAAATCTGTATTTAGCCAGTGTCTTTTTTTTGTTTAATCAGCATTAGAGTTTTGCCTTTTTTGCCCTTTCTTTTTGTTTCTCATTTTATCTAAAATCCTTTTTGATCCTAGGTGCCAGCAGGTGGTAGGTGAGGGAATGATAAATAAATGGCGGATGAGGCTCGTTTGGATACCTTTTGCCACCTGGCCTGTCAGTATCTCAGACCTTGTTCTTAGGGATCTGTTTTCAAATATCTCTAAATTTCTTTCTTTTGTTCTTAATTTTTTCTGTTAAACAGCAGCCCCATACTCCTTTTAAGGGTTTCCTTTTACATACTTTTTTTCCTGGGTAGAAGTGCTAATTTTAGTCAGAACAGCAGGAGACTGGGCAGTGTGACACCATGTGGTTTCAACCCTGGCTGCCAATGAGAATCACCCCAGAGACCTTTTTAAAAAACTCTTGATGGCAGAGCCCTCCTTGAGACTAAATCAGTCTTGTGGGGTGCGGTGTCTGACCAGCAGCCTTTTAAAAAATGTCCTAGGTGATTTTAATATTCAGCCAGGATCATAGTAGTCTTCTCAAGGGCAGAGACCTATGCTTTTTCATTGGCATGTGTCTTGCATCTTCCAAAGTGTCTGGCACATAGAACGCTCTCAATAAATACCTACTTACTGAATGTAAGTGTTGTTTACCTTCTGTCAATCTCTTATTTTAGTGTTTATCAGACCTTTCCACTGAAGCATCCTTAACAGAAGATAGTGAAGGAACCACAGGCATATCTCGTCCTATGGCAGCCTCGCTTTGTTGTGCTCCACAGATGTTGCCATTTTTTTTTTTCCAACAATTCTTCAATTCTTTTTTATCTTGGAACGTTAGCTATATATCCCATAAATTGTATTTTAGCCTCAGGAAAGAAAGTGAACAAATATTTTGCTCTTAGAATAATTTTCTAGGCGGGACTTTTAAGCATGCAGATGTGAGCAAGCCGGTTCCGCAGTGTCCCAGTCTTCCTTTCTGTCAGGCACAATATTTTCTGATGCATTTTTCTTTGCGTCTTTTTCTCTGCTTCTCCTTAATGTCTTCTCTCTGGCCACCTTTTCTGTATATCTCTCTTACATTCCAGGCTTATCTTGCTCAGCTTTCTGATAGTTGCTAG
This sequence comes from Pteropus alecto, assembly GCF_000325575.1. Lineage (NCBI taxonomy): Eukaryota > Metazoa > Chordata > Mammalia > Chiroptera > Pteropodidae > Pteropus > Pteropus alecto. Next base: position 18,534,903 of record NW_006442103.1, read on the forward strand.
TTTAAAAATAAGTTGTGTGTTCTATGGTCTAATTACAACAGTAGATAGAGAGCAAACGAGAGGGGGGTTAAAGCTTTAGGTATTTGGAGCACAGAGGTAGTCTTACAAAGGAATCAGCCTATGTGACTGCCCAGTGAGACTGCCACAGAATGTTTGTTATGTAACCGAGGGCCCTCACTGGTGCCCCGGGATGAGGAGATAGGGAGTGGGGGTTTGCTAGGAAGCCTCGCATGATTGGCTGGCCCCCATGCAAGGCAAGGCAGGCTCGCTGGAAGCGCTCCCGAGTGACCCCTTTTATTCCCTGTAAGTGAGCTTGTGGACCATTGAGTCCTGCATACACGTCGGTCTGACGTGACCGGCTGCACTGACATGTGAGTCTGCCACCTCCAACCTCCCCCAGTCCGGGCAGCCTGGTCCCTTTTACATAATCCGTTGAATTTAACTGAGACTGGCAGCTGATTTCTCCTCCAGTGTTAGTCGCCAGGAGCCTAAACTCAAGGCTGACTGTTTAAAGCTCTCGGTCTGCTAGTCCTTGAACTACTTTTGGAAGGAAGCAGAAGCATCATCAGTAACACCTTCTCTGTTTACTTCCAGAGTCCTACAAAGCTCTTCCTGCAGCCTTTTCATTAGAAATAAAAGGAGATGCCTCTGCTGTAGTGACAGGAACATTTCAGAATAATCTGTGCTTTTTTAGGATAACTAGAAAGTGCAGAGTAAGGAAGGGAATCCGCACCTGGCATCTTGGAATATGTTTAAATGATCTGTGTTCTGGAAGTAGTTAGAATGATCCAGGGAGCACCATTTAGCAACACCATCGTTATTGGGGCAGGGGGGCATCAATCTTTCCCCTCCTCCATGCTTACGTTCTTCTGTTACTTTTTTCTGTCTTGCTTTTTTTGCCTGACCACATAGGCATTTACCTGGTAAGATGATCGCTTCTATTTCAAAACCCTTTGAAACTCCAGAAAGATACCTGAGTGTATGTCTAGATTCCCTCGTCCTTTTGCATTTTCTTTCATCCTACTTTAAACTGGCTTTGTCATTCCAATCGGATCCTCTTCCTCGGTGAAGTCATATCCAGGGTCTCTGTTCTTTTTATAGTTTCTCCTCAAATCCAGTCTCCTTGTCCTTTTTATATTCCATATCCAGTCTTGTCTTTTTCTTTCAGGGACTTTTTTCTGGTTTTTCTCTTAATATACTACTGTAGTCCTAAAAGTGGCCTTCATTTAACAGCAGTGAGCGAGGTCTGGACCGAAGTCAATGCTTAGAGGTTTGATCGCTCCTTTCCCTCAGTGCGCCATGGCTTCCTGCCTTCCACCCCTTTGCTCTAACTCAGTTGCCTAGCCCGGCTCTTTTTTCCCTCATTGCCTCCTTTGCCCATGGGCACTGCAGTAATTTGGCTTCTGAACCTCAGTGGATTTTGTTAGAGAAGAGAATTCTGTCGTGGAGCACTGCACTAAAGACCTGAATTTTACTTCTAGCTCCATTTTGTGATCTCGGGAAGGTCAGCATCTCTGAACTTCAGTTTCCTAATCTATAAAAAGATGACATTACCTACTTAATCAATTTAATATGATTGTAATTAGGATAATGGACGCGAAAATGCTATCTAAAATCTAATGTGCCATCTCAGTTAGGTAATATTGTTGAGGTTTTCTGAGCCAATATTCCCAAGAACTGTGTCTGTTATAAAGTCACTTAATCCTTTGAGCTCTGGACATTTGTCAGTCACTTAGAGGATTCATTTCTATCATATTTACTGATAATTTGCTCTTTGCCCAGCATTATGTTAAAAATAAGTTAAGACTTAATCTCAAACGTGAGGAAGCACACAACCTGATAAGAGACATTTAAAAAAGAAAACACAGTTAAATATAATACTGTCTAATTGATACTTTCCAAGAGGCGTTAACAGTGTGCTATGGCAGTGGATCTCCCTCAGCCATCAGCAGCAGCAGCATCTGGGAACTGGTAAGAAATGCAAATTCTCGTCCCCCACCCTAGGCCTATGGAATCAGAAACTGGAGCTGGCACAGCAGTCTGTGTTAAGGAGTTTTCTGGGTGACTGCTGCATGCTAACGTTTGAGAACCACTGCGCTTTGGAACAAAGGGAAGGAGTGATTAATTTCACCTGGACCAGTTTACAGACATGGTAACCATTGATTTGGACCTTCATTGATTTGGACCTTTTGAAGAATAAATAGGATTTCATAAAACAAGAAGGAATGATATTCTAAGAGAATCTCACGAGCAAAGATAAAAAATAGGTAGTATGTTTGGAGAACTGCACCTACTCCAGTGAGACTAGAGCATAGGCTTTACAGGGCGAGTTATTAAAGATAAAGCTGGAGAAATAGGGTGAAGCGCCATTGTTTACAGCTTCAAGCTTAGACTAGCGGTTCCCAAATTTATCTGTACATCAGAATCACCATATTCCTCTCTCCTTGCGATTTAATTGGTCTGGATGTGGCCTAGAGGGTGGGATTTTTAAAAGCTCTCCAGGTGGTTCTAATGTGTGGACAAGTCTGGGAACTACTGGCTTAGCCTATTCTATGTATTGGGAAAGATTTTTTAGCATCAGTGACATGATCTGATTTATGTTTTAGGACAATAATTGGTGTAGGAGATGGGAAATAGGGCAACCTACTTACCTTTCACAATTCAAATAACTTTAGGAAGGCTTCATAACGTCCTTCTCATCCTCAAGTCCAGGTGAGACGCCTCTCCTGTGTGCCTCTGTAGCAACGTTTCCCTTTTCTTTGTACTTCTCTCACACTGTAATTCTTAGATAATTGTCTTTTCTGCTGGGCCTTAAAGGTAGGGAACCATGTCTAACTTTGCTTTCTATCTTTAGCATTTAACAGTCTCTGATATGGAGTTGGGATTCCATAAATACTTATTAATTAAATGACCAGTTATATGATTATTTCAGTACTCCCGGTACAGGATGATAAGGACCATCATTAGAGCTGTGGCCAAAAGAAAGGAGAGGAGGAAGAAACCTAATAACTGTTTGAGGGTTTGAAATTTAGAGGGTGTGTTAGCTGTGGATATAGGAAGTAAATGAGAAAACCTGGTGTGGGAATGAGCTCAGATTTTTAGCTTGCGTGGTGATGCCATTAACAGTACAGAGGAGGAAGAGTAGATTTTAGGAGGAGGTGATAAATTTGGTTTAATTTGGAAGCATTAGAAATATCAGCCTAGCTCTAAGGTAAGTTTGGGGCTAGAAATGAAGATTTAGGAGTCAGTGGTTTCTGGATCAGTTCTCAACTTGGCTCTAGACTTATTCGGGGTCTTTTAAAACATTCCCAGTGCATAGCACCACTCTAGACCAATTAAATCAGAATTTCTGAGGAGTGGCACCTAGGCATCAGTCCTTTTTAAAAGCCATTTAGGAGATGGTTCCATAGTGCATCAGGGTTGAGGCTCACAGGTCAAGGTTAAGGAAATCGTGTAGAACCAGAAACAAGGAGGTTTACCATTGGAATCTGGAGGGATGCCAACATTTAAGGGCAAATCGAAGAGAGCCAGCAAAGGAGACACTCTGTGGGCCGAGATGCTGAGTCTTGGTCTTTGGTGCCCTGCTCCTCCAGTGTAAGACTCCGGTGGTGGGTCCACATGACTTCTGGGCATGACCGTAGTTTCAGCAGAACCAGATGATCTGCTTCTGCTTCCGGGAGGTTGCAGCAGTTCCCACGCCTTCCATTTTCCTGCCCCTGAAACCTGGACAGACTGATCTACACAAATACGGTTCTCTAGAAGCCTACAGATCGTGTGTATATAAAATTTGTAGGGTACTAGAGAATCATATTTGTATAGATCAGCAGGAGGCCAGGAGAGGATCCCATAGGTACAGTGGTTCCCCGTCTATTCACATTTGTAATTTACCCAAAGCTCAAATCTTTTCAAGTTCAGGTTCAGTCTGTTGTTATCTTGGGCTTTGTGATGTAGCAGCAATAAATAGGGTTTCCCACTGGGCAGAAGCAGCTGGTGGTTTCTCTTATTTTTATTTCCTTCTTGTGTCCCCCTTCTTCCCATTATAACAGCCACGTCTCAACCTCCTTATCTCCGATTGTGTTTGTGACTTTTACACGTAATGAAAGGACAGGGTGAGCAAAAAAAAAACCAGGAATGGAGGGCAGCAGGTGCCTCCAGAGAGAGAGACAGATTACAGGTTGGAGCCCAAGCTTGAGCTCTCAGGGGCCTGTGGACTAGGTAAATTAGGGAATGAGCCCTGGTGGTTTCTTGGCTCAGTGAAAACAAAGCTGTGAGTTTGAAAACAAAGGCATGTTATCAGTGCCTTGCATTGCAAGGAATTGGGTGGGTAGGAAAAAAACAGATCGAGCTCAATTTTATGGACGCTTAAAGATTAATAAAACATGGTTTCTGCCTTCAGGGATTTTCAGTATAATGAGGGAGATGTTTGTATAAATAACTAATGGAATGGCAGAATGATATGATCGCTAAATAGGCTTACAATAAAATAAATGATTTTCTCTAATTGAAGATGAGAAAGCTTTATGGAGAGGTGGCCTCTGAATTTGGCATCAAAAAGATGAGGAAAATTTTCGTCAGAAGGTTGGCATCTGGGTGTCGGGTGGCATTCTGGGCTGAGGACGCAGCATGAGTAAAGCCTTGGTGGCAGAGTGTGATTGGAGCACGTGGTACGTGGAAAATGGTGGGTGAGGCTTTTGTTGAATGTCCCCATTTGTGTCATGGGTGTGACGAGGGCCTCTTCTTTCCCTGTATTAAGTAGGCCCAGAGGTTTTTCAGACCTACAGACTTCAGCTGTATCAGTTTTAAACAAAATAAGGATGGATTTACATTCTCCACTGAGGACCAAGTAGGAATTACCCCTAGTGTGGTGTGTGTCTGTGTGTGTGTGTGTGTGTGTGTGTGTGTGTGTGTGTGTGTGTATGTGTTGTTGCTACTGCAGAGACACCCCATGTGAAGATTCTGAAATGAATCTTGGTTGAGAATCAGTGCTGAGGGAGCCACTGTCCTTACGGGACTGTCAGATCCTTCGAGTGTGCTGTGGTGGAAGAAAGGTTGAGAACGTGGCCCTGGCTCTAAGCTCCCCGAGGACTAGGACTCGGTAATTAATTGCCTTTTCATTCCCTGCAAATTCCCATATGGGGCCTCTGTAAGTAGGCAGTTAATGCTCTATTGCCATCGTTCACGCCATAATTTTTACAGACACCAATTGTTTGGTCAATTGACTTCTGGCCATCTGGAATTGGAACAGAATAATGATGAGGCCAAGCTTCTGACTTCATCACCTGCCTTTGTACAGGATCCTCACGATGGATGGGCTCATCGAGGACATCAAGCGCCGGCGGTACTACGAGAAGCCTTGTCGCCGGCGACAGAGGGAAAGCTATGAAAGCTGCCGGCGGATCTACAACATGGAAATGGCTCGCAAGGTCAACTTTCTGATGCGAAAGAATCGGGCGGATCCGTGGCAGGGCTGCTGAGGCCTGTGGATGGGGGGCCCAGCGAGGACCCCGTCCAGTAGGGTCGCCACCTCTTTTCTCTCTCCAACCCCATTTTCTCTTACCTTTCTTGCAATAAACTCAATCACGGATGTAGACGACGGCCCGCATATGTGAAGCAATCCCACTGGTCAGCAGTGGACCCTCGAGGGCTTTTATTAAGTGAAAGAGGAACTGAGTCAAAAAGTAGTCTAGACATAGAGTGGCAGCTGCCAGGGGCTGTTTGGGGGGCGAGAGTGAAGGATTATTGTTTGTTGCGTACAGAGTTTGAGTTTGGGAAGATGAAAAAGTTCCAGGGTTGAATGTTGGTGTGAAATGTTCTTAATGCCACTGACTTGTACACTTAAGTGGTTAAAGTGGTAAGTTCTATATGTATTTTACTATAATTTTTTAAGTAGTCTAGGAGAGGCGAGGAAATTTTCTAAAATGTCATAGAATATCTCCTACCCAATTTTTATGAAACCCAAAGCAAGATCTGATCATTGGAAAAGCATCTGTTACTCTTTACTGAGCTCTCCTCCAACTGTTAAGTAAAAGGAGAGGAAGCAGGTATGTATTTGGAATAAATTCTTCAGCAACTCCCATCAACCAGACTCTAGTGCTGGGACCCTTGCCCCAAGGAATCCTTAACACAGATCTAGCATTCACTGCTGTTTCCTGTTTTTCCTTTAGTTTTCCTAAAGGAGGCTACTGGAGGGATGGTGGAGAAGAAATAAAGCAGTGGATGGAAGGTAGAAAAGAGGGAATGGGGGCACGTTAAGAGGTAGGAGGACACAGAGCCAGAAATACCTACAGCAGCGGTTCTCAGCGTGTGGTCTGCAACATGAAGATCACCTGAGGAATTGTTTGAAATGCAAATTCTGGGACCCTATTGTAGACCTGAATTGGAAATTGGGGTCGGAGCCCCGGAATCTAGTTTCACAAGCCCTGCAGGTGATCTGATGCCTGTCAAACAGTCATTGTCCTGTAGCACTCCAAAGAGGTTCCAGGCGGAGGTCCCCACCACCACCCCTCCCGCTCCTCAATGGGCACTCCTGGGTCTGTGATTCTTGACAGCTGGGGGCACCTGCCCGCTGCAGGAGACCAGCCACTCTGCTTCCTCTCCTGCTGTGTGTTTCCTGTTCTTTGGTTTCCTGACAGCCATGCTGCTGACATAAGGAGCATTGGTGCCAACCCCAGTAGGAGGAGAAGAGGGTAGACGGAAGCAGCTAGCCCACCTCTCCTCACCCAGGCTGCAGCCCTCAGCGTGGTGTTTCTAAAGGAAGTAAACTGCAGACTGCCGAGCCACCTACCTCTCCCCATTGCTGGTGTTCAAACATTGCCCCCTTGTGGTGTAGTAGCGTGGCTTCAGATTTTTGGGCCTTAATTTTGTCTTCAGTAGCTTTTCTCCCTTTCGCCATTACCATCCTTTTTGATTAAGCAGGCCTGCGAGAAGGTATTCTGGAACCACTGTTCCTTACTCTTAGGGCTGATCATCTTGCCTCCACTCAGCAGTAAGGCCCACACTGAATAAAGCATGAGGTGCTGCATAGAGAGATACCTTAGAGAAGATCTGGTCCTTGCCTTCTGGAAACTGACATTGTGGTTGGAGAAATTTTTACACAGTCTTCAACTTTGTTACCTTTGTACAATCTCATTTTAACAAGGTGCCAAGCAAGACCTTGGTACTTCTGAATCACCTTTCAATCTCTGAGTTTCATCTTTAATACATCACTGTTGAATAATTTTGAGTCACAGTGCGGTGTCAGTTGCCAGTTGCTGTTGCTGAGTAAAGGCCTAGCCTCTGCCAGAATGGTAGGATATGTTTGAGATAGCAGAACTGGGCCTGTAACTTGGCAGTATTCCTCTGCGGTTTAAGTTGCTTCTGAGTTCCCTTCAGAATACTAAGATCTGGAATTTACTTGGTCTCTGAAATTATCCCCTGCTTATTCTAATCTCTAGTTCTGACCATTGCCATGTGCCCCAGAGCAGCTAGACAGTTGAGAGGCTTAATGTGTAAAATGGGTAACTGGCTGATTGGCCAAAGTTCCAATCAAGTTGTGCTGTCGCGGCAGGGAGAAAGACCTTCCACTCCGTGCACTGGGAAGCTAGAATGTACCTCATGGTCACATGAATAGGGATTGCATTGGGTTCAGGAGAGGGGTGGGTTGGTATTTACCCATTTACAGGGTGATTGATGCAATACCTCCTACCTTGAGTATGGCACCTATAAATCAATTTCTTTCAGTGGTTGTACACACACACACACACACACACACACTTTGTTTATTCGTTTATCTGTCAGTGGACACTTGGGTTGCTTCCACCTTTTAGCCATTGGGAATAATGCTGCTTGCTACAAACATGAATATATCTCTTTGAGACCATGCTTTCAGTTTCTTGGGGTGTATACCCAGAAGAATTGCTGGATCATGTGCTAATTTTGTTTTTAATTTTTGAGAAACCACTGTTCTGTTTCCCATAGCAGCTTCCCCATTTTACATTCCCACTGACAGCTCACAAGAAGTCAATTTCTCCATATCCTCACCAACAGTTTTTTGTTTTTGTTTTTGTTTTTTGTTTTTTGATGGGTGAAACTAGTACCTCCTCGTAGTTTTAATTTGCATTTCCCTGATGACTAACGATGAGGAGCATCAGTTCACATATTTATCGCCCATTTGTATATCTTCTTTGGAGATATGTGTATTCAAATCCTTTGTCCATTGAATTGGGTTTTTGTTGTTACAGGAGTTCTTTCTATATCCTGGACATTAACCTGCAGATATTTTCTTCTGTGGATTATCTCTTCACTCTCTTGATAGTGTCCTTTAATGCACAAAAGTTTTAATTTTCATGAAGTCCAGTTCATCTGTTTTTTCTTTCGTTGCTTGTGTTTTGGTGTTATCCAAGAAATCATTGCCAAATTCAACGTCATGAAGATTTTCCTGTTTTCTTCTAAAGGTTTTACAGTTTTTGCTCTTAGGCTTAAGTGTTTGATCCATATTGCATTAATTTTTGTGTATGATATGAGGATAGGGTCCAAATTCATGCTTATGCATGTGGATAGCCAGTTTTCCCTGCACTATTTGTTGAGCAGACTGTCCTTTCCTCATTGAATGGTCTTGGCTTCTTTATCAAAAATCAACTGACCATATATGTGACGTTTATTTCTGGGCTCTCTCTTCTACTCTGTCAATATGTCTGCCCTTATGTCAATGACACACTGAACATGTTTTATATCTTACATTTAATCCTCATAATACTCTTTTGAAGTAAAGATTCTTACTCTTACTTTATAATAGAGGAAACAATCTCAGAAAAATTATCTGAAGGTATCCCAGTAACTGGGAGACTAAGGATTTAAATCCACCCAGTTCCAAATATTAAAAAGAAAATCAGTGCCTAGAAAAACATTTCCCTCTGGGAAGGTGAACCCAGGTGGCTACAAGCACTGAAACAAAGCAAACTTAAAACTCTGCAGAGTTGGAACTTAGGGACTCATTCAACAGATTTTCTTGAGTGAATATTAAGTGAGAAAACCGAGGTATGAATAACCTGAACAACATGTTTAAGCTCCCTTAATTTGTTCCTCAGAGCCAGACTTTATTCCATAATGTCATGCCGCATCAGAGAAGGTGGGTTTGTTGTATATTTTTCAAATTTCTTTAAAACTAGCCTTTAGATAACAATCATGTGCTGCCTGGGACATTCTAATAACCTCCCTAGAAAATAACTGCATTTTCTAGTGAGCCTACCATCTCAGAAGATATCTTGGAATTTTAGTTTCTGTGGTTTGTAATCTGATACAATGGAATTTTCATTTCCTATATTTGAAATTGTATACTTTTTCCACACTATACTTTGCCCACACACATGGTTTTCAGAATCACTGGTTTAAAGGGTCAGTAACATTTAGAGCCTCATTTTGAAGTAGGCAAATAATTCAGGCTATTCATAGAATGAGGAAAACTACTGGCAGGTCCTACTCATTTATCATACAATGAGCCTTTACTATGTCTGCACTATCCTAGGTCCTGGAGATACAACGACAATATGACATGATTCCTGCCCTCAGGGAATTTCTAGTTTTTAGGTAATAAAAAAGCAGACTTCAGCAGGTTCTGAGGCCTGCAAGATCCTCTGCTAAAAAAGATTCATTCTTTAATTCAACAAATATTTATTTAATTGTGCCAAGTGCTATTTTAGGCCTGTAAGATACGTCAGTGACAATGATTTCTGCCTTTAAGGAATTTACATTCTAGCAGGAGTCAGATGATAAGAAATCAACTTAATAAGTTAGTGATCTAGTACTAGTACAGTAGGTGGTAATAAGTACTATGGGAAAAGAAAACAAAATTAGGGGAATCAAGAGTGCCAAACAGTCTTTGGAATTAAGTAGGGTGGTCGGGGAAGGCTTCGCTGCAGTTACATTTGAATAAAAACCTGAAGAGGAGGGAGCAAACCACGCAGATATCTAGATGAAGAGCAATCTGGGCCAAAAGCACCAAGTGCAGAGGCCTTGAGCTTTGTATTGTGCTTGGCACTTTCAAGGAACAACAAGGGATTAGGATTCTTGCGTTGAATGAGTAAAGAAGAGAGTAGATGAGATCAGGGAGGTACTGGAGTGGGGCAGAACTTGGGGGGCATTTTAATCCGAGTGATAGGAAAAGCCAGGGCATGGTTTTGAGCAGGGGAGTAATGACCTTCCTGTTGTGTTAACATGAGCACTGTAGTACCTGCCATACTAGTACTAGATAAATTAAATTCATGTGACAAGGCTAGACTAACAGGAGGACAAAATGGAAGCAAGAGAAAGCAGGAGACTCAAATAACCCAGGCTAACGGTGATAGTAGTGGAGGTGGTGAGAAGCAGAAGGGTTTTGTATATATTTTGAAAGAAGGGCCAATGGAACAGAACAGTCCACGATCACTCCAAGATTAGTTGTTCTGCATAGATGTAAGACTAGAGTTGCCGTTTTCTGAGATGAAGACTGTATTGAGAGTTGGGGTTTTTTTGGGGGGTGGATTAGAATCAGGAGCTTAGCTTTCGTTATGTGAGTTGTCTTACAGATTATATAGTAGCTATAAGTGATATAAAATCTTTATAAAAATGTCAGTTATGTATTATACATCATGTAGCTTTATTGGACTCTGAGAAGCACTGTTTGAAGCGCATTACTGTCAGTCACTTTTGTGGTCCTCACAGCAGCCCTATGAGGTGGACTTCTTTACAGGTGAGGAAAGAGGGCTTAAGCACTTTGCCTAATGTCACAACTAATGAGTGGGAGACCTGGAATACAAATCTAAGCAGTCCGGCTTTAAAGCCGGTGCTCTTAATCATTGAGCAATGATTCTCAGAGGATGCCTGGCACACACTGGGCAGTCAGTAACTGCGTTAGTGAAACAGTAAAAGGCACGGGGGCTTGGGGAGCTGATATTTCAGAGTCCCCCTGTGCATGTCTTTCTTTCTGGGTGGCTGGCCTCTGGCCCAGTTAATCTAAGGGAGAAAGGTTAAGGAGACGTGGCTAACGCTAGCGATCTTGACTCTTTCGGAGGGTCGACGTCCTACCAGAAAGGCCACGTTTGGCCTGAACGCAGAAGCCCCGCACGTTAGCGCACTTACTCTCCACGCCAGGAATACTGCAAGCGGCCAATTTCTGCGACATTAACTTCGCAGTAATTGACTTAATCGATTTAGCTGGGGAAACGAAGGCAGTCGGGAGACCGTGCGGAGCGCCCTTTGGGTTCCGCCGCGCATGCGCTCCGCCGCCGGGAAAGTGACTACTGCGGCTGCGCGGGCCGCCGGCCCGGCCCTCCCCGGTCACGTGGCGGGGACCGCGGCGTGGCGGCGGCGGTGGCGGTAGCGACGGCAGGCCGTAGGGCGGTCGGAGGGTTTCCGGTTCCGGTGTAACGTTCGGGCTCCGTCTCAGGGGCTGAAGTTTGTGGGGTGAGTAGTGGCCCCGGGCCCAAAGAGGGTATCCTCGGGTCGGAGCGCCTAGGGCCAGGGCGCAGTCCAGGAGGGGGACAGAGGCCGGAAGGTTCGGCGGGAAGGCAGCTGAGAGAAGAACGAGGTTCTGTGGGAGAAGGGGTTGAAATGAGATTGTGGCGAGGAAAAGGGCGGGGGCGGGAAGGGGACGGGGTGCGGAGACTGGCTCTGAGATGAGGAGTTTGGGCAAAACAAGGTGGGAAAGGGGCGGGTCGGAGAGACGGAGGGAGCCAAAGGGGAGAATGGGGCCTGTTGTGGGGGGGGAGCTCGGGGGTAGCAGAGGAGAGCACGGAGCAAGCCTGCGGAAGATGGGCTTCTGCTACCTCTCATTCAGAGATCGCTTTGCCCTCCTCTCCGTCCGCACCGTAACGTGCACACATCTCCGCCCCGCGCAGTTACTGTTGACCCTTTGATTGGTGACAAAGCTGTTTACTGTTTGTGACTTTCAGGTTTGCCCACAGACATGTTTCATGTTTGGTTTGCACTTTGTCTTATGGAGTAATGGGTTGAATACATTTGTTCCTATAGTGCTTGGGCACACGACTCATCTGATAGAGTGAAGCCTCAGTCGCTGCTTTGGACCTTCACATTGCTTACGCTTTCTAGCCTGTGATTCAGTTCTAGTGGAATGTAAACCCCGTTAAGGCGAGGATTCCTGACTGTTCTGTTCGCTGTCGTGTGTGTCCTCAGCACCCAGTATGCTGCTTCACACTTAGTGGTTACGCAGTAAATATTGAATTAAATTAAGTGAGGGTATGGCAGTTGTCCTCATTTTGTAAGGCGAATAAACAGGCTCAGGAATTACTTGCCCAAAGGCTGGTAATGAGTTCCGAGCTCTGTGTTGCAACTCTTCAGTGTTAGCTTTTTATTCACTCTGTGATACCAACATGCTTCTTTTGAACAAAGGCACATTTAATATGTAGAGATCGAGAGGTTATACTGCTGTCTCATGATGGGTAAATACAACCACCGTGGAATTATTCACCTAACGTGTCACTGAGGCATAAAATCTTTCACTCCTCGTTTCATGACTTTAATCTACTAGCTTCATACGGTTATACTGAAAATTAAATACACTGTTTAGCAACAGGTCTTAGGATAAACCTGCCAAGAATATAGAAGTTAATCAGACTATCTTTGGGGAGAAAAGATGCCTTAAAACATCTTGAAAGATTGACTCTCAGATCAGACTGATGATGTCAGTGCAGTTTATTGACTTTTAGCCACTATGGAGAAATTTAGAGAAATAAAATTTTCTCTCTGATCATGAGTTTTGAGATTTAGGTAGATCAAAATGTAAACGTGAATGATGTTTAAGGATTATACTGATTGCATTAAATGATAAATTAAGGATTTGTTATAGAGTCCTTTATGACTGTTTTCTCTGCCAAGCTGAAAAGTAGAATAAAGGTGAAAAGACAGAGAAAACATCCAAAATGACAGTGATCTTTTCTTAGCTGAGGGATTATTCTTATCAAGTCAACTGATGAAGACCCTTTAGAACATGAGTGAAAATTATCTAGGTACAGAATTCTCACTGGGATGAATACTACTACAAAGAAATGTAGCAGAACATTCTTAAGGATTATGAGCTTTAATACAAGATGACTGGCATGAATAAGCCCTTTTTTATTTGCATCTCTTAAAAGAAAGGAAACCTATAGGTCAGGGCTGAGTTAAGGAATGCCCGCCTAGAAGCAGGAGGAATAGAAAAGCTGGCCTCTGGGTGGGCTTTTTTCAGTCTCATTTTAATGTTACATGTTTGCCAGTCCTTGTTGATGTGACAAGATCAAAAAAGAAACTAGAACTCATTTCTCAGACTGAGTTATTCCCAGGGTTTGTTTATTCCACAAATTTCATTGACCTACTGGTACTTACTCAGGGTTAAAAAATCAAACAATGTAGTTCTTTCTGCTTCAAAGTATAGGTTTTAGAGAAAGTGTTTGGCTTGAAATGAAATGAAGAACGTGGCGGCAGATTTAGAATAGTTTGGGGAAGTCATTCCTGACGTGCTGTCCATTGACTGGAGTCACTTTAGTCTTTTCCTGCCCTCTAACTGAACTCTCCTGGATTCTTTTTAGGTGCGGTATTGAATCCTGTTTGAGCTGTCCTCCTTTTCCTGCAGAATGGCACTGTCTAAGAGGGAGCTGGATGAGCTGAAACCATGGATCGAGAAGACAGTGAAGAGGGTGCTGGGTTTCTCAGAGCCCACGGTGGTCACAGCAGCACTGAACTGTGTGGGGAAGGGCATGGACAAGAAGAAGGCAGCTGGTGTGTACCTTTCTGAATCTTTTGACTTAACATATAGGATGACCCCAAACTGCTTCAGAATTCCCCAAAATTCTCTCTGTTGGGAGTGTCTACAAAGGGTCAGACCACATTTTATTTTCTCTTGCATTATAACGGAAATAGCCCAAATAACTATTTTTTTGCTTTTTCACTTATTTTTATACTGCTTATGACATATTTTGAATCTCCGACTTCCTTTGGCCACTGTACTGAGTTACCTAAATTAAATTTACTTAAGAAATATCCTAAAGTCATATGGATATTTTCAGATTCAGATTGACATCTAAACATAGAAGTCTTTATAAAATACGGAAAAATTCAAGGGAGGTAGATTTTTAATGGTAGTCTCCTACAACTTGCTGTTGGGGAGGAGTTAGGGAGATTATTCATCCTAAACTTCGTTGCTCAACCTGAGTATGTTGCACTGGCTGTACTACTTCCTACTCCAAAACACTGTAACTGTATTTTCACCTTTCATAGGACAGGGTCACTCAGTGTAAAAGAACATATGGGAATCCTACAAAGAAATTAAGGAAACATTTCTCTCCCTGCCAGGGATAAGATTCCAGTGTTGGTGTCTGTTATATGCCTAACAGACATTAGACTAAAGTACACACCTTTTCAACCTTACCACCTTTTTTTCCTGTCAGACCATCTGAAACCTTTTCTTGATGATTCTACTCTCCGATTTGTGGACAAACTGTTTGAGGCTGTGGAGGAAGGCCGAAGCTCTAGGCATTCCAAGTCTAGCAGCGACAGGAGCAGAAAACGAGAGCTAAAGGTAGGTTACAGTTAAATATCTGATGAGCTCAGGAATGTTTTGAATGGTAACAAAGTTGCTGAGCTTACCTGGCTCCCGTTTTGATAGCTGCTGTTAGAATACCTAATACTCAAGAGAGATTCTTAGACCTTAAAGTAGAGGGGGTGGACTTGTATTATCACCATCTGTGGTAACAAACTACCTGAGTTCATGGGTTGATATAGTCCAAAGAAACAATTGGTAGCTTTGTCCTTTTTTGTATACAGTTAGTTTTGGTTCTCCTGTTTCCCTATGTCTCCTTTTATTCCCCTTACTACTACCCGTAAGCTGATTGCTGTAAGATTTAATGCTTTGATTTACTCAAGGCCTAATAGATTGCTTCAGCAGTGATTCCACTGCTATCTGGGCTGTAGACATCACTCTTGCTTCTTTATGGGCGTTTCTCTGCAATGGCTTATAGATGGGATGCTTAACAACAGTTACGGATTACTGTATGGGTGGCGACCCTGCCATATGCTATATAGCATATTGCTAGTCATCTGTCCCCACGAGTGGAATACTTCAAGGGAACATCGTTACTCCCTTACCTACTTCACTTTTTATTCTATGGTTACTGATTGGTCCTGGCCTCTTTGAGTATTAGCAGTGGCAGGAGCCAAGTAACTAACCGATCTCTCTATCTTTTCTCTCCATCTCTCAAAAAAAAAACCTTTTCTGTGACTCCCATCTAACAACCATCCAAAGTGCTCCTGATACCTTGGCTTTCCTATTGCTTTTCCTGAGGCTCAGAGGGTGAATAAACGATGTCTGCTTGGTCCCTGGCCAGGCTATGGAACCAACAGAAATAGAGATTTGTGTGTTTTGTGTTTAGGGCGTTATAGGGTGATCAGAGGAGTGCGAGACAGTCCTTGCCTTGACGGAACATGCAATTTAAGGGTTGGGACATGGGGAGAAGAGCACAACAAAATATAGTCACAAAATAGAAAATCTTCAGTAGCGATTTCTTGTAAATTTTAGGATTGACTAGACTTTTGTTGAATTTTGTTATGTTTAAGGGGGAATGCTTGGTCCACCCTATACACAGATCTTCAGAGTGAAGATGATGTTATGATAGGGCATGCTGTGAATGAAGTGACTGCATTGGGTGGGATTAATAAAAACGGTTTCTTGAAGGAGGTATCTAGATAGCCTTGGGACATGGGTCCCGTTTTGGTCCATTCAGGTCCCCACCCCACACAATATATTATGGGAGAGTCCTTTTTCTTGAACTGTAGGAGTTCCAGGAAGCGCTCGCCCCTGGCCGAGGATATGTCCTTGCAAAACACGAGCCCTCCTAGTGAAGAGGGGATGTCACCCAAAGCCTACCACCGGTGTGTACATTTGCTTTTTCCCATTGTCCCTTCAGTTGGCCACTCTTGGTCCTATTAAATTCACCTTGCAAATTAGTCAACATATTTGAGTTCCCATTGTTTGATGAGAACAGTGTTATTGGGGGATACTGAAGCAGGAAGAGGAAGCCCCCGTCCTGGAAGAGCTTAGACTAGTTGGGAGAAAGTACTAACATTGAAAGACCTAACACTTGGCAAGCAGAATGTAATTTTACGTAGTGTGAACCAGGCTCTTAAGTGCTAAGAGGAGACGATGCAACAGTTTGAACAGAGTGGGATGAGATTATTAATGAGGAAAACTTCCTGGAGGAGGTGAGTTTTAGGCAGGATTTGGAACGGGTTGTGGAAAATCGAGAGAGATCGTTACAAATGTGGGCAGTAGCATTTGCAAAGATCTTGAGAGGGGAACATTTATAAGGACGTGGAGTAGGAAAATGATGAAGTTGGGTGAGACGGTCTATTTGGTGGAGGGTCTAGAAGACTCTGGGAAAAGCCACAGTGTGCTGATAGGAACTAGGATGATTCTTCTCTTCTCCCACGGGCAGGAATACAACTCTTCTTTCATCTTGGGTTCCCTTAGGAAGTGTTTGGTGATGACTCTGAGATCTCGAAGGAATCATCAGGAGTAAAGAAGCGACGGATACCCCGTTTTGAGGAGGTGGAAGAGGAGCCAGAAGTGATCCCAGGGCCTCCCTCAGAGAGCCCTGGCATGCTCACTAAACTCCAGGTTAGTAATTGGGAACTGGAGTGATTTTGGGAGTTGAAGAAACAGATGCATGGGTCCAGATTTATTGTGACCTCGCTATGAATTAGTGTTAAGCATTGGGGAACTTTTGTTTCCTGCTTTATGTTTCATCATTCTTTGGTAGCCAGGAGTATTCCAGTTAAAGGCTATTGAAATAGCATTTATGGAGCACCTGTTATGGGACTGGCAAGGTGTGTTACATACATCATTTGCCCAATTATCTACCTCATGGGGTCATTGAGAAAATAATTGAAATAATCAGAACTGAGCTTGATGGCAGAGGAGAATTTCCAAATACATTGCACATAAGGTGTAATCTACTTAAATAATTTGAAGTTGACTTTGTATTTTTAAATAGGACTTACCTGTGTGTTTTTTTTTAAAATGGGCGCTGTTAAACAATTTTGATATACATAAGCAGTAAATGTTTCTTGTACTATTTAAAATTTCTTGGAAATAGAATATAGGTATAAACATGTATGGTTTGATAGATGTATTTGCTTATTTAAATATGATATTTCTGAAAGGAAAGAAACTGATGATAATATGTTTTATAGAGAAAGGGGTGGAAGAATTCACAATATATCTTTTTGTACTTTTTGCATTTTGAATTATATAAATACATCACCTCAAAAAATGCTTGGAAAAAAATACTCGAAATAAATTTTTAAAAAATATCTTGAAGCTCCTTGATAGCAGTTCTCTTTTGGAAAATTTGAGAAGAAAATTTAAGAAGAATTTAAGAATTTGATCATATCCTCAAAGCTTATCATCCTGAACTTCTTTAGGACAGAAGTGGCGTTCACAGAGACCAGGAAGCAGGTCTTTATATTGTTTCTGGTTACCCCAACTAAGGGATTCAGGGGTTAATAACATGATTTTTTTTAAGTATAATTTGTGTGGGTTCTGTTAGGAGTTTTGCATGTGTTATTTAAATGCTCACAACAGCCCTGGTAAGGTTGGTATTACTATTTTTAACCCTTTTAGACACCTGGAGGTTTAGAGATTAAGTACAAAACCCAAGGTCACACAGGCATTAAGTAAGAGTTAAGATTCAAACTCGAGTTTCTCTGACTCCAGAGTCTTAATCATCAAGCTGCGTAACTACCTAACATGTCAATCCTGCCTTAGGAAGATGGGCTGAAATTTTCATTGTTCAGCTGTCTAGGCTTATCTTACTAAATTTTTTAGCCTGTGATACAGGTGGAATATGATGGGATAATTCAAAAAAATTTTAGGTCTCTAGACCTGAAAGCCCTTTGGGTTTAGGAACCTGAATGAGAGAAACAAAAGAGACATTAACAGTTTTTCAACCCCTCTCCCCCCACCGAGAACAGATCAAACAGATGATGGAGGCAGCAACACGACAAATAGAGGAGAGAAAAAAACAACTGAGCTTCATTAGCCCCCCTACACCTCAGGTACTGTACCCAGATTACTCTGAAAAGAAGACTCTTTAGCACAGAGTGTCTTGCCATTCACTCAAATGAGAGTCTAGAAGGTGACTGTATGGTCTACCCCACAATCTCTCACTGTCTGCCAGTGTGTGTGTGTGTGTGTGTTTGTGTGTGTGTGGCATGGTCTACCCCACAATCTATCACTGTCTGCCAGTGTGTGTGTGTGTGTTTGTGTGTGTGTGTTTGTGTGTGTGCGCGCGCGCGCCTGCCTGCCTGCCTGCCTGCCTAATCCATCTGATTCTGATTTCTTTTTCTCTATCTCACAGCCAAAGACTACTTCTTCCTCCCAACCAGAGCGACTTCCAATTGGCAACACTATTCAGCCTTCCCAGGCAGCCACTTTCATGAATGATGCCATTGAGAAGGCAAGGAAAGCAGCTGAACTACAAGCCCGCATCCAGGCCCAGCTGGCACTGAAGCCAGGGCTCATAGGCAATGCCAACATGGTGGGCCTGGCCAATCTTCATGCCATGGGCATTGCTCCCCCGTGAGTATCTGTTTCGTGGAACCCCTGGTTGTTTCTGAAGCTTGAGAAGCAATAAATACCTTTAAATGTTATTGACCCTCTTCTTCCAAGGAACCTAAATCATTTCTTAAACAGTTACATATTTCTTACATATTCAATAAATATCAATTGGATTTATTCTTTTGGCTTCCTTGTTGCAGAGTTTATTACCTTCCTTTTATAATAGGTAGAACTGAAGTTAAGATTATTCATCTAGTATTGGAGCTAGGAATAGAACTAGGTCCGAGAGGTCTCTACAACAGTGTAAAGATGATTGACTTCATTTTTAGCACACGTGTTGGGTTTGGCATCCCTTGTCTGACTCAAGAATTCGGGAGTAGAAGATAGGATTTGCAACTTTATATCAGTAATTTATCAATTTGTTTCATCTGATTGTACTCTATATTCAGCTATTCATTTTGATGTTTTCAATCAAGATGTTATTCTCTGATGAGTTTATGTCCCCTAGAATTGTGGAACCTAGTTGTCTTTGTTGGGTTTTGGTTTGTTTTATTTTCTGTTTGTTTTTTTGTTTGCCTTATTGTTCCATATGGGATTTATTTCTTTGTGGGCTATTTTTCAGAAAGGTGGAGTTAAAAGATCAAACTAAACCTACACCACTGATTCTCGACGAGCAAGGTCGCACTGTAGATGCAACAGGCAAAGAGATTGAGCTGACACACCGCATGCCCACTCTGAAGGCCAATATTCGTGCTGTGAAGCGGGAACAATTCAAGCAACAGCTGAAAGAAAAGCCATCAGAAGACATGGAGTCCAATACCTTTTTTGACCCCCGAGTCTCAATTGCCCCTTCCCAGCGCCAGAGACGCACTTTTAAATTCCATGACAAGGGCAAATTTGAGAAGATTGCCCAACGATTACGGACAAAGGTATCAGGTTTAGACTATAACCTAGAACTTCGAAGAAGTTAGGAAGGAGACAAAGGAAATTGAATACAGTCCTAAAATATTGTCAACTCGGTTCTCTGTGTTTTGAGCAATTAGATAAATAAGTGACAAAGCAGTGAATAATTTCTTAAATACTGTATTTATTCCTGGAATACTTGATTTTTAGCTGATTTGTCTTTTTAATTACATTCTACTTAGTGGAAATAAAATTGAGTTTGAAAATTCTCCACATCCAATTGACAGTGGAGGGAAGTAATTCAGAACCCTCTGGATGACTAAAGAAAGCTACCCTGGTGTTAAAATTGACTGCAGATAATCCACACACTTGCAGAGTTGAATTGACTGGGTATTGAGCGACTTTTACTGTCTCTTTTCATCCTCTCAGAATGAGATTTTCATAACAATTCCATTTCTGCAAATTTGCACGTACAAGCATTATGGGGTAAAAGTAGTGATGAGGGTAAAATATATGTAAATAACTAAGGATAAAATAAAGCAGAAAGGCTCTTTTTTTCCTAAGCTTTCAGAAATTATGGACATTCGTTGCATTAGGTATAAAGAGTTCAACAAGAGAGTGTTTTAAAGTTTGAGATTATACTACTTTTTCTGTGACTCCAATTTATCTTCCTGTCTTGGTTTATCTTGTCTTTAGGCTCAACTGGAAAAGCTGCAGGCAGAGATCTCACAGGCAGCTCGAAAAACAGGCATCCATACTTCAACTAGGCTAGCCCTCATTGCTCCTAAGAAGGAATTAAAGGAAGGAGATATCCCTGAAATTGAGTGGTGGGACTCTTATATCATCCCCAATGGCTTTGACCTGTGAGTTTGTTAGTTAATTCTTTTTAACAAGGCTAGAATTTTGTTGGGAGAGATGGTACTAGTGCACTAAGTAAAATTTTAAAATCCGTACACAAGCTCGTATACTTATAAAGAGTATGTTGTATGAGTTAGTTTTGTAGTTAATGTAGGTAAAATGGGCACAAATCTAAAAGCAGATCTATAAATTATTTGCTTTTGTTTTACATTATTTGTGTTTAGCATTTTTTTTTTAGGCGAGGCAACCCTTGGTTGACCTCACAGATTGGAAGGACCTTGTCAGCTTACAATCCCTTATTTTTTATTTTATTTTTTTTTACACCTACAGCACCTGGTCATCCTAGGTGGTCTCCCATCCAAGTACTAACCGGGCCTGACCCTGCTTAGCTTCCGAGATCAGACGGGATCAGGCTTGTTCAGG
This sequence comes from Pteropus alecto, assembly GCF_000325575.1. Lineage (NCBI taxonomy): Eukaryota > Metazoa > Chordata > Mammalia > Chiroptera > Pteropodidae > Pteropus > Pteropus alecto. The sequence goes on from NW_006442103.1 coordinate 18,555,649, forward strand.
GTGGCATGGCCGTGGACTTAACATATTTTCTTAATTACATTCTTTTGCTACTTATTATAGATGTTTGTGTTTCTTAAAGACCCAGTACTAGAACAGAGCAAGGATTCTTAGTTGATGAGGGAGAAAATGGCAAATAAAGCATATAAGAAACATCTGGAGAGCTTTAGTTATATCTGCTTCATCATTCTGCTACACGGCTTTGGGAGACCATGTCTGAGCCTTTCCTTACCTTCCCTGGTCAGCTGCTGTCTGAGGGAGTTACTGTTACTAATGAGAGACTGTGGAATCCATCAGAGACATTTGAGTAGAAAAAGTGAAGAGTAACTGGTGTGGAGAGTGCAGCCAAACTTTGTCGGACCCAGTTTTCTCAACTTGAAAATTACGTGTAACATAATTACATATTATAGATATGCAAATACTAAAAAGGGCTGGAAGCATTGTGGAGAGCAGATTCTTTCATTGTTTCTGAGACTCCCTTGCTTGGAATCATCTCTATCCACATACTTGTTTTCCCTTCTTCGTCCGATTTTAGTACAGAGCAAAATCCCAAGAGAGAAGATTACTTTGGAATCACAAATCTTGTTGAACATCCGGCCCAGCTCAACCCTCCAGGTGATGTATAAATTAGTCAAGGCTCTAGGAAAGTATTATTCAACAGAGCTTTCTGTGATAGTGGACGTGTTCTCTAGCTGTGCTGTCCATACAGTAGCTACTATCCACATGTGACTTTTGAGCACTTGTAAACTGAGTTGCACTAATACAGCTGAGGGACTGAAATTTTAATTTATTCAATTTTAATTAATTTAAATTTAAGTGGCACATATACCTAGTGGCAGTGCAGCTCTGGAGCACTGAGGCTGAATCTGAAGAGGGCCTCACTGATGTATATGTCAGGTTGGGTTTTTGCCATAGTGTTGACTTCCAACTCCAGTCTTATGCCACCTCTAAACTCCTGCTCTTCGATCTTCTTTGTCTTCAGCCTTTCTGCCTCTCATTTTTGTAGCAACTCTGTTGGCTCAGTCAAAAGTGATAGGTTTTGTCGTAGCTGTGTTTTTAACTAGCTGGATCCCTTGGGTAAATCAGAACACGGAATTTCAAGTGGAGATAACATTAACTGATTTGCCTTCTTCAAGAGTTATGTGGATCGTAAAAGGCTGTTATCGCTTTAATCAAATTTGGGATCAACAGAGGAAATAATACCTTAATTACTAAATTTACTTAACAGTATCTCCAATAAGTTCAGGAAAATAGATTGAGACCTTGAGCTAATACAAGGTATAATAGTTAATGAATTTTGCTTATTCAGAATCTACTTAGCTGTCATCTGTGTGACTCATTAGAATGTGGTTGCGGGAAGGGGGGTGTTTGCTTGCTTGTTCATTTGTTTTAAAATTTTCACAAACCTGTTTTGGGAGTCCAGATAATTTTTCCCAATTCCTATAACGCTAGTATTATAAATTTCATCATCTTGGCCAGTGGTTTTCAAATTGTATTCCATAGAAACACTGAAGGTCAGGAGTGAGATCCAAATGAGATTCTAGATACCACCACCTACTCCAGATCCTCAATCAGAGCAACCAGAGCAGCTCTAATTTCCATAGTTGCCGCATTTCAGTCGATAAAGGGTTCAGCTGCTTAAAGAATAACAAATTAGAGTACTACTCATGAAAGATAAGAATGCATTTTAAAAATATAACTTTACTGCCACTATCATAACCTAAAAATAACCAAAAGAATTAAACTAAAGAATTTTTAATGTGATTGATATTTATTTGCATCCCTCTAATATGCTGATTGCTTTGGTACATCCATTTCTCTGATTGACAGTTGACAATGACACACCAGTTACCCTGGGAGTATATCTTACCAAGAAGGAACAGAAGAAGCTTCGAAGGCAGACAAGGAGAGAAGCACAGAAGGAACTCCAAGAGAAAGTCAGGCTGGGCCTGATGCCTCCTCCAGAACCCAAAGGTGCGTATCTTAGAGCCAGGGACGAAAGGTGGCGAATTTACCTCTGTAATTCTAGAGGAACTTTAGCATCTCTCTGTATTTGGTTCTCAGAATCATTCATGGTTCTTTTCTTCCTTTCCTACATCTTCTGCTATCTTTTCGTTTTTAAGACAGGTCAATATATTCATTGTTAAGGTCATTAAAGCTTATTTTTTAAATATTATTGACCATATAACACTCTGATCTTCCCGGAAGAATAATGGTCTTGAAATTCATGAAGATAGTAGTTGCAGTTTTTAACATAGAGTTGTTTCATTCATAATTCTTAATATTTGAGAAGTGAAAATACAGTTTAAAAAATCTTACTCTTATAGTATCCATTATTTTCAATAATATTTTGAGCATCATTATGTATAGGATTTTTCACTAAATGCTAGTAGAGTGAAAATACCAAATAAATTAAGTTCCTTGTCTCTCATAAAATTTTAAGCAATGTAAATAAATGCATACAAACCATTTAGATTAATTTTGTGAATTTCCCCAAATGCTGAGTTAATCGTATGGGCTTTTCAAGGTAGGAGTTTTGGGAAGAAGTGAATTTTGAGCAAAGGTATGAAATAGGAAAACTATAAATTCGTAAGAAGAGGTGACCAGTTATCCCAGCTGGAGAAGCAATTTAGGAGATTGATTCCTGTCCTCTCTCCACTGCAGTGAGAATTTCTAATTTGATGCGAGTGTTAGGAACAGAAGCTGTTCAAGACCCCACGAAGGTAGAAGCCCATGTCAGAGCTCAGATGGCAAAAAGACAGAAGTAAGTGCCATGGGTTGGGTGGACACCCAGGGCAAGTATCTTTCCCGAAGTCTTCTGGGGGATCCATATTTGGAGGGAGGGGAGAGTCCTCTGTGGCTCTCTCTTTCCC
>NW_006442103.1:18558686-18574928 GCF_000325575.1 Pteropus alecto
TGCCTCTGATCTTCAATGCCTTTCTCACTTGTGGATGTCCTTCCTGTCACGACAGAGCGCATGAAGAGGCCAACGCTGCCCGAAAACTTACAGCAGAACAGAGAAAGGTCAAGAAAATTAAAAAGCTTAAAGAAGACATTTCACAGGGGGTACACATATCTGTATATAGGTAGGTGTCCAGACTGGGCCAGCCTTCCCCTTAGAAATACCAAAGCATTTTCCAAGTGCCCTAGGCAGAATCACTGGGGTCTGAAAGCACACCTGACGCCAGCCCCTACTCTCTGGAAATGACCCGAGTGCAGATCAGGACTTAGTAAACCGTTTACAGTGGTGAGGGTTAAAGACTTACTCTTCTCTCTCTGGGTCTTAGTGAACCAGTACTAGTTCCGAAGAATGAATGAATGAATATACATACTTGTTCGGGCCAATAAACGAACTAAAGGTCATTCATCTTTTTTGAAGCATAAAATATTCTCTTTCTCCAGGAAGCATTAAAAGTTTCTTTTCTCAGTAACTATTTCCTTATCCTGATGTATTACAGTAATCCTTTTATTACCACTCCAAAATGCACTTTACACATTATAAATATTTTCTACCTTTGGGTTGATTTAATGTTTTTTATTTTATTCTTTAATGTTGAGTACATGTGTAACTTCCGTTTTTTAAATGTGCTCATGTTTAATAACTAGTTATGAAAATGGCTCATTTATTACAAAAATAGTGCTTATTAAGATGAAAAAAAAATACAGAAGGGTACTTGCTGAAAAAGTCCCCTTCCTATTCTCTGAGATCTTTTAGCTGTTACCCATAGGACCACTCATGGTGGTCCTATGGGTAACAGCTAAAGAAAATGTTAGTAGCAATTACTCACTATGGGTAATTGCTACTAACATTTTCTCATGTATCCTAGAATTTTTTTATGCATAGCATTGTGGTTACATTATAAACATCTAGAGGACAAAGAATTTGTTGATCTTTATACTGTCAAGAACAATTAGCTTTTAAATTTTTTTGGATAATAGTAAATGCCTCTCCTTCAGTCTTGAGTCAATTTTGATTACCTGCTATTTGCTGTAAGATGTACAGTGCTAGACTTTAAAGACATATAAGACAGTGGAAATACTTGTAGACTCATCAGTTCTACCTTCTAAACATTAGTATATTTGCTTTCTCTAAAAGGTCTTTGTTTTTAGAGGGAAAACCATTTGGATCCATCAATTTATTTGCCATTCCATTCAGGCAGCTACCGATGCTAAAACGAAAGCCATAACTAAACTTTCCCTTCTCCAGAGTTCGAAATTTGAGCAACCCAGCCAAGAAGTTCAAGATTGAGGCCAATGCTGGGCAGCTGTACCTGACAGGGGTGGTGGTACTGCACAAGGATGTCAACGTGGTAGTAGTGGAAGGGGGTGAGTTTGAAAACATTGAGGGAGACTGTCCCCAGGCAACCCCAGGCCGTGACGTGATTAGCGTGGTGGGGAGAAAGGACAAGAAGATGGTGTTTTAGAACAGTACTTGGGTATAACATCCCGGGCCTCAGTTTCCATGTTTATTGAAGTAGAAGGACCTAAAGTGTGGTTCCTGGGATTGCTTCAGCTACCACATTAATGTCTGAGCATTGAACGAACTCAGAGGTTCTTTCTACCCCATCATCTTCCACAGCTCTGGCAAAATTCTTCTTTTCTGTTTCTAGGCCCCAAGTCCCAGAAGAAATTTAAGCGTCTTATGCTGCATCGGATAAAGTGGGATGAACAGACATCTAACACAAAGGGAGATGGTGAATGGGGGTTAGAAGGGATTAAATGGGAGGTGGGGGTGGCTCCATCCGTTTATCTGTTCCCTCCCTCTGACGCTCTTGCTCACACTAGGTAATGTTCAGGAATTTTAGAAAGACCCATTTGCACTGTGAGCGTGCTAGGCATTCATACAGTGTTTATGACATGATCATATGCAGGAGTGTTAGTTGTTCTTATGCCTGTCCTTTCAGGCCTCCCTACCAGCTAGTTTCCTTGTCTGCCCGGATCTGGATACTGATTACATGAGTGTGTTTAGTTTGTGAAAATTCAGCACACTATTCATTCATATATGCATTATCTGTATTATCTTTTGACTAAAAACTTTTTTAAAGAGTCGAAGGCCAAAAAAAAGATTTTTAGATCAAAAACTCTCTGCTTTGTTCAGGAAATATTTTTTTCATTCTTTTGCCCACCTTTATCTTATCTATAAATTTTACATCTTCCTGGCTATCATTCTTCCATCAGTATTCCTCCCTTCTTTGAAGATCTGGCTTAGCATTTAACATATGCAGAGAGTCTTATTATTTTTTTTAATTCTACCTGACTTTGGCCCTTTTATACTTTTGGTCCTTAAAGTATATTTTTTACTGTAATTGATCTTTATTTTGTTTTGCAAGTGTTCCTAAGATATTTTCGTTTGGTATATCAGCACTCCTTCTCCGATAGACTGAAAGCCCTAGCAAATGAACTCTTTAACGTGTTGGCATCTGAAGCTTGGCTCTCAGAGTGTTTAGGACAAGTTTTCATTGTTGATTGCTTGTCTCTTATTTATCTACTTATTCCCAGTACCTGGCACAGCTCTTGACACATAATAGGTGTTCAGTAAATGTTTGTTGAAATAATGTTTCTGCCTGTTCGAAGCTTCCAGGCTAAATAAGAGTAACAGAAGACACTTGATCCCAATACGTGATAATGGGTAATAATATTTAAAAGAATTTAGGTGGACTTGAATACTGTTTAGAACCTAAATCTTGGTCTCTAGAACAAGTCAAGTGTAAGATTTAGCTATATTGTCTTTTCCAGATGATGAGGAATCCGATGAGGAAGCTGTGAAGAAAACCAACAAATGTGTACTAGTCTGGGAGGTAGGCAATCCTTTGTTAGCAGAACCTTGGCTAATTCCTGATTGTTTATACTATTCAAATGGAATGATAAAACTTAACAATGACTGCTCCTTAAGTAATTTGTGTTTCTTTTCAGCATTCACTGTTAAATGTTTGGCAGCAAATTCTCCCTCATTATATTTCAGTTAAATTGACGAGTGTATAGTATATGTCATCTAGAGAAGGATATGGAAAACTGATGGCAAGAAAACAAGTTCTCGACTTGGTTGTTTATTTTATAGTCACGGATATGAGACTTGGAAAGAGGGAAATGAATCCTGGGATTTTTCTTTGTCTGAGTATAGTGAAAGAAGAACTAGACTTAGAACATAAAGTTAAGCGTCTGGGCGTCACCGCCTTCTAGATGTGCAACTGGGCAAGGTGCTTCACATTAACTACTGTTCCTTTGTCTGTAAAATGGATGTATTTTCCTCCCTATTGTCAGGTTTTGTTTTTTGAGAACCTGATGAGATTATGTAATAGTGTTTTATAGAATGTGACTAAATCACTCTTTAAATGGTGCTTTGTTACTGTTATACAGTTCTTTGATCCCTGAAATCGTCTTCGTGAACCAGTTTTATTTCTGAAGAAAGAAAAAATGAATGAATAAAGGAATGGACGAATGAATGAATGAATGAATGAATGAATATGCTTATTCAGGCAAATATGTGACCTAAGGATCGTTTATCCTTTTCGGGGCATAAAATATCCCATTTCTCTAGGAAGAACTAAAAGTTTCCTCTATAACTATATCCTTATCCCGATGTGTTACAGTAATCCTTTTATTCACACTCCAAAATGCACTTTATATTTTCTACATTTGTGGGGGGGTTTTTTTTGTTTTATTCTCCGTTGAATTCACGTGTATCTCCTATTTTTTAAATGTGCTCATGTTTAGTAACTAGTTCCTTATTACAAAAGTAGTGAGTCATTACAAAAGCAGTGAGCGCTTATTAAAATAAGTTCTAACAAAGAAGAGCACTACTGAAATAGTCCCCTTCTGATTCCCTGATCCTTTAAGACTGCTCGTTATGGGTAATTGCTGCTAATTGTTTTTCATGTATCCTTCTGTCTTATCCCAGACACCTCTAATTTATGCATATGAATTAGGTCATAATAAGCATAATACCTGTTTTTCAGTCTTATAAGTCCCCACCTGCCTATTTAATGTCCCAGTCTCTTTATCTCTTCCAAATTCTCTTCGATTTGTCTCTGAGAGTCCTCAGGAACTGTATCTCAGGTTCAGAAACAAGCCAAGCTCGCTCTAGCCTCCTCATTAGAATCTGATCCCTGAAAGCCTCTTGAGATGGCTCTTAGACTCATCGCTGCTGGCGCCTGTGGTGAGAATGCAGTCTCACCCAGTACTGTATCTTTTTCTGTTGTCCTCCTCTGCAGGTAGCCCCCTCCTCTCCCATTGCCCTTTCGCCCTCGTCCCTGTATTGTTCTTTGTCCCTGGGCCCAGAAGCCTCCTTCTTGTACACGGTCTCACTGAGACTGTGAAAAGAGTCCTTTAACGCCTTTCTCCTGACAGGCCTGAACCTAGTCTTCAAGGCCCAGTGGGAGCCGAGGGCATCCCATCTCACCCTCCTTCATCCTCCTGACTAGCTCTGCCACCCATGCACCAGAGTGCGGAATTCCTCGTCCTCCGTTCAGTAAAACACTGAAATCTTCAGTCATAAGTTCATGAAAACTCACAAATATCTAGGGAGCTGGAGGTCAGAATTGCTTTCACCATAAAGTCAGGTCCGGCCAGGCGCATTGCTACACAAGTGTTAGGTTTTGTGAAAGAGTAGTATACCTGATTTAAACTAGAAATTGCTGCATTCTGATTACAGATTTTGTCTCCTTCCCAGGGTACAGCCAAAGACCGGAGCTTTGGGGATATGAAGTTCAAACAGTGCCCTACGGAGAACATGGCTCGGGAGCATTTCAAAAAGCACGGGGCCGAACACTACTGGGACCTTGCGCTGAGCGAATCCGTGTTGGAGTCCACCGACTGAGGCCGCCGCGGGCCCTGGCCTCTGCCCGCTGGCCTGCGTCTCTTCAGTCCTCCCCCTCGTTCTCCTTCCCAGCCCAGCCCCCCGTGTGTGTGATCTGAGAACTGTGCCACGCCGACATCGGGACAGAAGGAGAGCACTGGCTCCCCTCCCGTCAGCCTGGTGCTGCCCTTTCCTCTATGTGCATACGATTAAAGAGTTATTTTTAAAGGTGGTATGATATTTTTCACACACTCATAGGATTGGAGTTTGGGTCTTCAGGTGATCCTTTCTCCAGACTTGTAGCAATTGCTGTGGGAAAAAAAATTTGTCATTGGTATTTATGTATATATGAGTGGGTGGAAGGAAGGATGGATTTGTGTTTTTGAGGGCTAATGGACATTTCTGACCTCATCTTCGAGCAAGAGTGATAAATACTGTTTCTTGGAGCAGAGTGAAGCAGGAAGAGGTGTTAAGTGGGTGAGGGACAGGGGACAGATGATGTCCAGCCCCAGCCTTCTATAGAGTCATGAGGTAGACAGATCACCTCTGGTCTCGGCTAAGACTCTAACAGGAAGTCACTTCCTCAGGCAGGGTACACATGAGAATGTGTGTTGTGGACGAGGTGGACACGGGACGTCCAAGGAGGGTGCTGCGGATCAGTTTGTAAAGTAGAATTAAGATTTGAGAATTTAGCCTATTTCCTTTCTTTACTAATTAAAGAAAAAACAATCTTTTTCTAAAAGACGATGTGTATTTTTTTTGTTTGCCTCTCAGCCAAGAATTTGACTAGATGTAGTTCTGTTTAAGCATTTAATGGTTCTAGTTTAGTTTTAAGAGTATTTGGGTCAGAATAAGTATCATTGAAATCTAAAATTCTTACCATATCCTTCCATTTCACGTTGCCCGCCAAGGACACAGTGGGAATATGGCTCTAACAGGAGCCATTAGAGCTTCCATAACTTTCTACTAGTTGGCGCTTAGTAGGAAGTAGTGTTGGAGAATGGATACTTGACCAGAACTTAGAACATCCTGTTATAAAATTAACCCTTTTTTAAAAGTTACGTGGTCTTAGCCATGCCACCGTGAACACGCCTGATCTTGTCTGATTTTGGAAGATAAGCAGGGTCGGGCCTGGTTAGTACTTGGATGGGAGACCACCCAGGAAGACCAGGTCAGTAGGTGTAAAAAATGAATGAATGAATAAATAAATGAAAGTTATGTATTTCAGGTCCTGGTTAAGAGTTCCGGTGTTAACGCAGTAGTAGGGTGCACCAGGATTAAAGATGGAAAGAGCAAGGACTTTAAAGGCCTCGAGGAAAGCTAGCACAACCGCTCTCTGTAGATGAGCGAGCCGTAACCCAGATGGGCGAGGTCGCCAAATCCTGGAGCAGGGTCAGAGCTGATCAGCGCCAGCCTTGCCAGGACTTGGCCACGAAGACTGGGTGCTCGCTTGCTAGTAGTCATGTCTATCCGTGGGACTCGGGAACTAGAGAATTGAACTTGGTTTTGACATTTCTTGATTCAACCAAATTTGAGGTAGGGGGGATTGTTATAGAAATAACTGCTTTTGCTTTTATTAAAGGATATATCACAGATATAATGCACAACTTCAAAAATGTATCGATTCCATAAGGCGTAAGTGGTGTATTCGTACTACAATATACAGTTATGCATCGCTTAACAATGGGGACATGTTCTGAGAAATGTGTCGTTAGGTGATTTCATCATTGTGCAAACATCACAGTGCATGTCCACAAACCTAGGTGGTCCAGACCACTCCACACGAGGCTAGACGGAACCGCTCAATGCTCCTGGGCTCCCAGCCTGCACAGCACGTCACTGCACTGAGTACTACAAGCAACTGTAACAACGGTGAGTATTTGTGTATCTAGATATAGAAAAGGTCCAGTAAAGATGGGCGTAAAAGATATAAAATGGAACACCTGCATAGGGCGCTTACCATGCAGGGAGCTGCAGGACTGAAGTTGTTCTGGGTGAGTGAGTAGTCAGTGGGCGTGAAGGCCGGGACGTCACTGTTCACTCATACAGTTAGTGTTACACTGCACACTTAAGCTACACTAGACTCATTTAAAATTTTGTTCTTCAATAAATTAACCTTAGCTTACTATATAACTTTTTTACTTCTTAAACCTTTAAGTTTTTTAAAAATTTTCAGCTCGTAATAAAACAGTTTAATATGAACACATTGTACAGCTGTACAAAAATATATCTTTATTCTGTAAGCCTTCTATTTCAAAGCTTTTTATTTTTGAAACTTCCATGTTAAAAAGTAGGATACAAACACAGCCCGGGCCTGCACAGGGTCAGGATCATCAACGTCACTGGCCTCCACCTCCACATCTCGTCTCACTGGACGGTGTCCGGGGCAGTAACATGCATGGAGAGTCATCAACAAGCTCCATTTAAGGAGCTTGTTGAGGTCTGCAAAAGCTTCTGCTAAACCCCTCACTGAATTTTCTTAGGGGTTCTTCTCTTGCAGTCTCCTTTCCTCTTGCCTCTTCTTCAGCTACGCATTCACGTACCGGTTTCCACAGCTCCTTAGTTCCTCAGGAACCATCTCAAGGAGCTGCTCAATGTCCGACTCATCCACACCCAGGTTAAAGTTGCTGGCTGTCTCACCACGGCCTTGTTAATTTTTGTAACCTTTTTATCCTTGGCGAACTCTTTGAAGTCTATAGATGAACCTCTGTAGTGTCATTATCCAGATGCCGTTCAAACACTCCTTGGTGACACCACCCAAGCCCAAGCAAGGTTCTTGATGTGATCAAGATGTGATCCTTCCAGAATTTCATCCGTGTCTTCTCAGTGTCTCTCGGTTGCAGCAATAGCCTAGGCAAAGTTCCTTCTCAAGTAGTAGGCCTTAAAAACTGCTGTAACGCAGTGATCTGTTGGTTGGATAAAAGAGATGGTGTTTGGAGGGAGAAACAGCACTTTCCTATTGGGATGAAGATCACCAGTAACAGGAGGATATCCGGCAGCATTATCAACAATAAACTATTTCTCCATTTCGCTGGCATAGCAATTCAGGAGGGCCTTTCAGAAGAGGAGGTGGGTCATCCATGACTTCTTATTGCCCCTGTAGTCCACTGGCAGCAAGTGCTCGTTAATATGCTTGAAGGCCCTGGAGTTCTCACTGCGCCAGATCATAAGAGCTTTAATTTCTAACCCACAGCATGCCCCCAAGCAAGTCTGTCAGCCTGTCCTTAAAAGCCTTGAAACCTGCCATTGACTTGGCCTCCTTATGGATGAAAATCCTTTCCAGAATAGGGAGTTTTCATCCATATCGAATATTTCCTCTGGCAAGTAATTTTCCTTTACAATTAGCTTATCTAGAGTTTCCCAAAATTCTTTAGCTGCTTTCACATCAGCGCACACAGACTTACCGCTTGCTTTCACATTATGTAACGAATAACGATTCTTGAATCTTCTCTAAACAGCACACAGAGCTAACAGTAAATTCAACATGATAATTGGGTCCAGCCTTTTCTTTAAACATTGCAGACAAAATTTTTGCTTCGGCTGTGATCGTCATGCTGTTGAAAGGGATGCACTCCTGTGTCCACTCTTCAATTTGGGTCATTGGAAGTGTCTGCATGTCTGATACAGGCCCTTCTCCAATTTCTGTCTTGTTGCCTTCAATGAAGTAGACCCTTCAACAGCTTCCATTGCTCTGCTCTAGTTAAAGATCATAGCGCTGGTGGGATCGGACGTGCCTGACTGGCAACCAGTGACCACTGATTTCCTACCTTGATAGTCCTTAATTTGTTTCCAGTTCAGTCACTGGATGTGGCCTCTTATGGGCAATATTAGCAGTGGGTATTGTATATTTAAGGGTCATGATGAATAAAACAACGTGAGATAAAATTGAGCACGAGAAAATGATGCAATCAAGAGACGTGAGCATGAGATGTATGAGGCTACCGCCGGCATAACATGGCACAGTGGTTTACGGCAAACTTTTTTTTTAAGTAGAAAGAATGCATTCTAAAATAACAGTAAGCGTATAGTATGCTAAATATGCGAACCAGTAACATAGTCATTTACCATTATTATCAAGTTTTATGGACTGTACATAATTATATATGTGCTATACCTTTATACGACTGGCAGTTTGTTTACCCCAGCATCACCACAAACACGTGTGTAATGCGTTGCACTATGACATAATGTTGGCTATGACGTCACTAGGTGATAGGGATTTTTCAGCTCCATTATAATCTTATGGAACCATCGTATATGAGGTTCATCATTGGCAGAAAAGTCGTTATGCAGCATGCGACTGTATCATTGTTTATCATACTCAAATGAGACTTATTCCTATCGTCTTGAGCAAAGTTTTCATCCCCCTGTGCCTCAAAGTGTTTTTTGTTGTTTTTTAATTTTCTTGACCTCATACTGTATAGAGTATTGTGTTCAATAAGCACTGCCTCGTTTATGAGAAGGCCCATGAAAAAAAGCAGATTTTAGAGGTGAGGAGCCTGAGGCTTAGGGTGAGTAAATAACTTGTTCCAAGGTTACGGTTAGTAGGTTTTGGAGCTTAGTTTGAACCTAGGTTTGTTTGGCTAGAGCCCAAACTCTTAGCCCCTACATATGCTGCTTCATTTATGAGGTAAGGTGGGAGAAACAGATGAATTCTTTCAAGTGAATGTTAATTTTAGAATAGTTCCTATCTTGGGATGCTGTTATCACGTAAAATACTTCGTGAACTTTAGTAATTTCTTTCAGATCTGTTTCAAATTATGTATAATTTTTTTAGTTAATAGCAGAGATTTATTCTCTGAAGAGTCATTTGGAATTTACAATAGAGAATAAAGAGAGATGATCAAGATAGATAATAGCTCTTTTCCTTAAAAAATGTGAATAGAAAGTCATTGGACTAATTTTTCCTTCCTGTATGTGGCTTACCTTGATGAATTTCCTGAAATATCTTTTACAATGGCAATATCATTGGAATATAGGTACCCGACAATTATGTTTGGATAAGACAGTACAGTAATAACTAATACTGTTCAGCAATTTACAGCTTTCAAGGTTCTTTTGCATGTTATTCAATTCAGTATTTCTGGAGGTAGGAAAAAGATACAAATAATTTCATTCAGGGCAGAAGATGCTATCGTACAAAAGAAATTCCATCCAGTTGGAATGATAAAGGAAGTTTGCATGAAAGAGGCAACTTAAGGTTGCACTTGAAAGATGGGTAGAATTTTGGTAATGGAAGAGGACATTTGAGTCAAGAAAAAACATAATTAATTATAAATAGAAAAATTACAGGATATATTTAAGGAAAACATCAGTTTGGGGCCCAAGAAACTATGGAGGGAAGGCATCTGAGACAATATTGGGAAGTTAGATTGAAACCGTTGTGGAGGGTCTTAAAAGCCAGGCATTTTACTTAACTCAGGAGATAATGAGGAACAAGTCTGTGTGTGTGTGCGTGTGTGTGTGTGTGTGTGTGTTGTTTTTATGTTTTTGAGTGGAGGAGAACCAGATTAATCTGGTAATGGTGTATAAACTGAAGAGGGGCTGGGAAGTGAATTGTGATGCCGTTGATATAAAGCTCATTGGAGTGGTAACGATGACATTAAGTAGATGGAAAGCCAGGGGAACGGAAAGGGAATTCATGCAAGAGACTTCTAGGTACACACCTACAGAAGGTGATAACTAGATGAAAGAGGTGGAATCAAAGATAACTAAGATATCCAACTTAAATAAATCTGAATGCCGGTGATAAATTTAATCTTTCGGAGAAGATGAGGAGAAAGATGAGAAAAGGACCAATAACGAAGCTTTGGCAAACAAATGGGGTGAGAAAACTAGCAATGGGCAGAGAAAGGAGTCATTGATTTAGTGGAATCTGCTTAAAGATTGTGTATTGAACAAAGAGAAATGAGTTTTAACAAAGGTTTAAGTGTAATAATAGCTGACACCATCATCCAGCCTTTACTGAGGCAGGCATGACTCCAAGCACTGTACATGCTTGAAATTTACCTAAAGTTGCCACCGGCAGGGCCTGAATTTGAGAAGTCTGGTTCTTGAGGTATTGCTCTTAACTGTCACACTTCCTAACAGAAAAGTGGAAGGTTACAGTGCACTGGAAGTGGCAATTAACGGATCATTTGGTACCTTTTTAAGAGGGTGTTTCCTTAGCACCTACTGCGGTGCCTTCCTATTTCACTGAGAAAAGAGAAGCATCTGAAGAGAATTTCCGCACGTTCTCACCAACAAACCTACCAACCTACCTATATCTTTACCTTCCCGTTATAAGAAAAATGTGGATCTATCACTTGATCCTATCCTCTCCCACTTATTCAAAGAAATCAGTGCAGAAATTGTCCCATCTTTATCCTGTATCAATATTTTCTCCAATGTATCATTTGCATCAGCTACAATTATCTCCCATCTTGGAAAAAAATGACCCCTTATCCTACATTTTCTTCTAGCTTCAGTTCCATTTCTCTGCTCCCATTTTATTTCTTGAAAGAGTTGTCTATATGGTATATCTCCACTTTCCCTATTCTCTCTAGAACCCTTTCCAATCACTTCATTTCCGGGGAACAGCCCTGGTCAAGACCCTCAACAATCACCTTGCTGCCACAGCCAGTGGCTGTGTCAGTCCACATCTCACACAACCTACACAGCAACACCTGTCAATGAATTACTCCCTCCTTTCATTACTTAGCTCTCAGAACATTATTCTCCGGGTTCTCCTTTCACTGTTTATCCTTTTCGACCTCCTTTGCAAGTAAGTTGCTTATTGAGGACAGCCATTCTGACAGGTGTGAGGTGGCATCTCATTGTGGTTTCGATTTGCATTTTCCTAATAGCTAGTGAAGTTGAGCAACTTTTCATATGTCTGTTGGCTATTTGTATGTCTTCTAGGGAAAAGTGTTTGTTCAGGTCCTCTGCCCATTTTTTAACAGGATTGTTTGTTTTTCGTTGTCGAAATATGATTGTTTTGAATGGTTTTTAAAAAATGATCACAGTGCTATTATGATGTGTTTATATACATCGATAACTTGCATATGTAATGCAATCAATTATAATTTATATAAGTAAATAAATTACATTAAAGTTTACTCAGCCAATACAGTTATAAAGTTGTTAAATATTAATAGCATTAACATTAAAAACTTTTAATGTAAAAGATTTTAGTCATTCTTAACTGCATTGAATAAAGAGTAAACTTCATGCATACTCTTGTATAAAGCACAGATACACGATAGTACAGAAACACACAGTGTATCTGTAGCATTGAAATTTCAGTGAGGTCGGGGGATTAGGAGAAAGTATGTAAAAGCCATCCTTAGGGGCAATGATAAGGGGAAAAACTGCTTTGAGAAACACTGTTCTAGTTGCTCAGGTCAAAAACCTTGGTGTCATACTTGACTCATCTGTTTCTCTCATACTCCCCTTAAATCCATGATCAATCCTTCTGGCTCTTCCCTCAAAATATATCCAGGCTCCGACACCACTTCTCATTATCTTTCGTGCTACAGATTTCCTCGTCTGGACTATTCCAACGGCCTCTTCAACTGGTGGCTCTGGAGTCTATTTTCGACATAGCAACCAATGTGATCATTTAAAAAGATCACCATGTCACTTCTCTGCTTAAAATTCTGTTTTAAAAGGCTCCCCTCTCAGAGTTAAAAGCTAAGTAATATCCTTACAGTGGCAGGTGAGGCTCCATGTGAAGTCACTCCCTTCACTTCTCAGACCTCATGTTTTACCACTTGTCCCCTCTCTTACTCTTCTCCAGCCTCACTGGCCTCCTTGTTCTTCCTCTAGTATGTCAAGACATTCCTATTTTAGGGCCTCTGCACTTGCTGTTCCTTCTGCCAGCATGTTCTTCTGTCCCTTCCTGATATCTGCTTGGTTACTTTGTTCTCAGCAGATTGACAAAGAAAAAATTCTGAGATGTCCTAATTAAATTACAGCAGGCCAGAGGATGGAAGGAAGAGACAAAAAGGGGTTAATCAATTAACAACTGCAATGCAATACCAGCGAAAGACTGCTCTCACTCCTTAGCGTATTTTGGAATTATGAATTAACTTCCAGGGGGCTATTTCCAGATTATTTAAAAAGAGAATAGCCAGGCTATGTTGAACCCCAGGAGCCTCCACTACTTGTTTACATATGAGCTTTATGGACCCTGCTGTGCCCATGCCCTCGGCTATAGCTAAGGCAAACTCTTTCAAACTCTTTACATCTTTCACCTCCCTACTTGATGTATAAAAACACCTGCAAAACTCCGGGACGATGGACATGTGTCTTTCCTACCTAGCTATGTTACTGATGGTTTAGACTTCACGCCCCAAAACCGGGTCGTCTTTTTTTTTTTTTCCCGCTAGTAATTGCCTAATAAATCCTTTCTTTTGAAAAGACTTTCGGCCATGGAAGTTAAAATTTTTATTTAACAAGATATAAAGTGTCACTTCCTTCCAAAAGCCTTCCCGATTGAACAAACCACCATTCCCATGCCCATACAGCATCACTCACACCATATACTCTATCTCCCCTACCCTGCTTCATACTTAATAGAACTTATTACTCCTTGATATGTATTTGCTTATGGTCTCCCGACACTAAGCCCCAGAGGGATGGAATTTTCGTCCGTTTTGTTGTTACTTTCCAACTTCTGGACAAGTACTTGGTTCAACACGTTCAACAGCTTTTTTGTTGAATTACCAGAGATGAGCTTGACAAAACAGATTCCCTGCCTCAAGAAATCTGAGTCTACTGGGGAGACATAAAATAATTAAAATATAATAATCGCGTATGTTCAGTAGGCCATAGAAGACTCTAAATCTGCCCAGAGGATTTACATAGGCAGATGGAATAGTTAATCTAGGTTGAGCTGATCAATATAATATATACCTAAGGCTCTTGTAAATTATAATGTATTATGCGATTGTGAGATCGTGGCAAAGGTGAAACCGTATCATGCCCTTTAACCTTTCCTCGTCTCGAAAATTTTACGGGGGAATCTCCGTTTCACCTCGTTTACTTCCTCTTCCTATAATCCAAACACTCAAGCAGCTATGAATGGTATCGTCCAAGGGGAGTGTAAAATATTGTTTGGTCTGGGAGTCTGCGTACTGAATGGCTCGCTGGAACTGGCGCATGCGCAGCTACCAGGGGCACTGCAAGATGGCGGCCAGCCACAGCGTCGTGCGTCGCTGCCCCGAGGAGTTGGCGGCGGCGGCGGCGGCTGCAGCCGCCAGACAGTGACAGTGGCCGCTGAGCGGTGGTAGTTTGCCGGCCCTGTTATGTGAGCTGCGTAGGCACAAGTGAGAGACCTCAAAGGGCGGGGCGGCGGCGGAGCCCCTCCCCCAACCTTCCTTAGTTTGACCAACTCCCTCAACCCCCCTCCGCGTCTCCCCTCCCGACCCGCTACACGCTGATGTGCCGCGCAGGCGCACAACTAATCGAAGCGCCTCCTCGGCGCTAGGGGCCTGCGGGCTCCTGCGCGCGCTTCTCGTTCTTCTCCTTTGATTGGTCGGATCGCCCCGCCATGACACCTCCCTCTGCTCTCTAGGTTGAGAAGGAAGCGGGGGGCGGGGCCAAGCGGCGCGTGCGCGATACTGTTGCTGTCCCTTTGCTGCTATTGCGTTGCAAAAAAAAATCCTGACTAGGTATCCTTGGGCCTTTTCTGTCCTAGAAGATCTTAAGGCGAGAAAAAGATTTCTGCAACCGAAGGGGCAGCAGTCGGGTAGTATTAGATTTAAGATATTAAAGCCCGGCCTTACAGGAGTGGGGAAGGGCCTTAGCGTAGAGAAGCCGAAGAGTATCAAACCATTCGTTTGGGGGCCAGGCGTTTTCGAAAGGCTTTGCAGGACCTGTTGTCTGCGTAATTCTTCCCTGATTACTGACTGGTTTAAACACAACCCCCTGAACAATTCTGATAAACCTTCGCAAGCCGCAGCCCCTCCTTGCAGCGTGTAGGAGCCGCCAGCGCGCCCAGCAGCTGGTCCGCCGGTCCTACCTCCAGAAGAGCCTAGCGCGTGCACCATCCCCACCCCCTGGCCTCCCTCCCCACCTCCGGCTTTCACGCACTCGCAGTGATTGTTTTGCCCGCTCCCGCCGCCGCCGCCGCCGCCGCCGCCGCCGCCGCCCGGCAGCCGCCGCCGCTCAAATAACTACCAGGAGGGGTTGATGGGGGATTCCAGAGGAGCAGCAGCGCTTGTGCAAACCGGGAAGATGGCGGCCGGCGGCGGCGGAGGCAGCAGTAAGGCCTCCTCCTCGTCGGCCTCTTCGGCAGGGGCTCTGGAGTCCTCGTTGGATCGAAAATTCCAGTCGGTAACTAACACCATGGAATCTATTCAAGGCCTGTCGTCTTGGTGTATAGAGAACAAGAAACACCACACTACTATCGTCTACCATTGGATGAAGTGGCTCCGGAGATGTGAGTGTTGGGGGGTGCCCAGGGGAAGGGAAGGCTGGGGGGAATGGGAGGAAATACTGTCCGGATCGCTTGGGGTTTTCCCCTGGAGCCGCTGCGTTCGGTTGGGGTGGTTCACGTTAAAGCTTTGACCCGAGTGTTCCCAAACCCGGACTCCATTCCTAGCCAGGCTTTTCCCAATTGCAGGAAGCCTCATTTCTTGGATGTTTTACCCACTGACTTGGCGTGACCTTGGGCCGTTGGCCCCCAGATCTTTAGAGGTTTACACGTTATATCATTTCTGAGCCTTGTAAGGTGCTGTCGACTTAACCGGACCTTCACGGAAATTGTCTCGTCCGTTTGTTTCTTATATAGGCCTTGACGTGTTAATGATTTCTGGTTTTCCTGATCATAGACAAGCTCCGGTCTAAGCAGGAGTAAATCCACCTATTTAGCTGGAATACGTTGGATCACACTATTTTCTACGGACCTAAAACTTGCGATGTGTAGATAAGGAGGGCCCTATTTGGATGAATGTTAAGTAACATGAGCTCCACATTGAACGAGGCGACCACCTACCTGGGAGGTTTCCCTATACCTGTGTTTGCTGCAATGAAATATAGGCTTCTTGAGACTGACCGGAAATAACTGTAGTCGGTATTATCAATACTACTTTAAAATGAAAAATATATATATCCGGCTACTTTTTAAGCACTTGAAATACTTTTATAAGGAATTGAGTTTGGTTTCATAGGTAATAATCAAAACAGGAAATCAAAAATGTGCTTTTTGATTATATAGTACTCCGCTACCCGCTCCGTTACTACTACTTTTTTTCTGTCTTCATTGGGGAGTTTTCCCACTTCGCTGCTTTACTACAGCGAAGAGGTCTAGTAAACTGTCAGGAAGCATGGATTATTTGCCAGAGATTTCAAATCTTTCAGGAGGAAGTGTGGAAATTTGGT
>NW_006442103.1:18574939-18616630 GCF_000325575.1 Pteropus alecto
CTGCTGAGAAGTTGACCCAAAATCCATCAGTGTTTGGATTTTAGGTCTTTTGTTGCTTCTTGTCCGTGGCTTGTCACCTGTGATAGCCATCATCCATTCAGTTATTCTTATTTCACTTCTGCCTTTGCCTCTGTACTGTTTTGATTTTTGTTTACCTGTTAGGGAACAGTTGGTTAAAAGTTGCAAAATCATAGGCCCCAAGCTTTAAACCATCTATATAAAGTTGTGGGAAGAGATGCTTTGAGGCTCTTTGAATAACGTATGCTGAAAAGATTTGGAACCGAGATGGATTTGCCTGTTTTACCAATAGATCAAAGTTACTTTCTTTCCAAGAGGTAAAATTAGAACATAAGAAATCAAATATGATAACAGGGTCTTTGATGACCCTTACGTGTTAAGTATGTGCTATGTGCCCAGCCCTTTATTGTCATTTACAATATATGGACCTCATTATACCTTAAAATAACCCTAAGAAGTAGCTTTTTTTAATGATTGATTTTACAGATGGGGAAACTAAGGCTCAGAAGGGTTAAGTAAGTTGCTTAAGGTTACACAGTAAAATGATGGAGTTAGGATTTGACTCGGCCATATCAGATAACATTGGCCACATTTACTTTGTAAAATAAACAATTTTAAGATTATATATTCTTTAATGTACTTGGTTCACCAGTGGTAGCGAGCAGTGCTCACGTGAGCTTGAGGACATATTTTCCTTAAACACGTTCTCCTTCTTTTAAAACATTTTTACTAAGTTATTCAAGCATTTAACATTTTCTGCCTTTGAGCTCTGATGCTTTAACTTTTAACTATATGGTTACATCATTTGCAAGAATAAGTTGGTCCTCATCCCTGCCTTGTGGGATTACCAATGACAATTACAATATTTTTTTTCTAGTCAGCAGTGGAGAGATATACTGTAGCCAGAATTTTCCTGTCTGCTATTGTTGATATTGTGCTTGGGTTTATTTTCCTTGTTGATATCTTGAGAAGGCAAAAATGATTGCTTTAGGAAGACGATTTCATTTGAAGTGCATTATGTATAGTTTATAAAGTTAAATGCTTTTGACTTTGTAAAAATCTGAATTTTTTTCTCCTAGTGGAATGGAACTTAACTTCGTAAAATGGTTAAGGATAATTTGTAGTTGATTTATATTTACATTTGACCCTTGAACAACGCAGAGTTTAGGGATGTCAACCCCTGAGCAGTCAAAAATTCGTGTCCCCCAAAACTTAACTATTAATAGCCTCCTGTTGACTGAGAGCCTTACCAATAACATAAACTACAAACACACATATTGTATGTTAAATATATTAATGTATTATATACTGTATTCTTACAATAAAGTGAGCTAGAGAAAAGAAAATGTTATTAAAATCATAAGAGCAAATACAATACTGTACATATTGAAAAAAATTCACATCAGTGGACCCACACAATTCAAACTCTCGTTCGAGGGTCAGCTGTACATTTAATGAACATCATCTATCTCATTGTAAGTAAAGCCTTTTGAGAGAAATATCCAGGATACTAGTGAGGGATACAGTAAAAATAGTTTATGCATTGAGCCTCATTTTCATTTAATTTCTTATTTCTTTAGAGTTAGAATTATTTTAATTTGAGTTTAGTTTCTAAGTCAGCTTTAGGGAAATCTGTGAAGTAGGTGTTTTTGGCATTCCCAGGCTTTCTGTCCATCTTTCTGGTCCCAATTTTGCTTCTCTTTTTTTTTTTTTCTGGCGTCCATTCGGTAATTTTTACGTAGACCTTAGTGCGAATTTAAGTAACTATGTTAGCTCTTCGAGAGAGATTTTCATTTTGTCCTTTGTTTCTTAATGTTTAATAAGAAACTTTTGTTCACTTTAAAGGACATAATTCAGAGAAGGCAGGTAGGCTTCCCGAAGATATATTCCATGGATGGGTCCTACTGGTTTTATTTAGGCTTCTTTTAATTTGTTTGACTGAAGCATTCATTACCATCATTTTTTGAAGATCTTCTGTAGCATAAACAGATGTCATTCCTGTGCTTTCAAATTCGTCAGGGATATCCCATTGCAACAGGGTTAAGATCGACACTTCTTTCACGATGGCCCACAAGTTCCTACGCTACCTGCCCTGCCTGCCCCCTCTCAAGCTTCTCCAATCCTGTCTCCTTATCATTTAGATCCAAGCTCAGATATACCTCCTCAGAAAGGCCTTCCCTAATGACCGTATTTCAAGTGGTTTCTTCAGTTGCTTTCTATCACGTCACTTTATTTTCTGAAAATTACCTTATTTAATCGTTCACGTGTTTATTGTCTTCTCCCACTAGATGACAGGGCTGTGTCTTCTTTGCTGCTATATCCTCAAGCGGCTGAACAGTGTTTGTCACACAGTAAGCGATCAGTAAATATTTGCCAACATAATTTTGTGAAATAGTTATCAAGAACTTGAATTGTTTAAATTTGTTTATCAGAAAAAAACATTTATAATTTAGCAAAAGAAATCATGGTTATGGTTGTCAGCAGGTTCAGGGTGTAGCTCTTAAACGGACTTGACGTGCATGCAGTTTGACCAGATTATCGTTTCTATACTTTATTCGTTCCTCCTATTTTTAATACAAAATGAGAATCGATATGGAAAAGAAAAATACAGACTTTAGAATTAGACCGAGGTTCAGACCTTAATTCCATCACCTAACACCTGGGTGACTCTATGCACAGTACTTAAATTGTGAGCTTCAATTTCTGATCTGTAAATAGAGATAATAACCTCTCAGGATTGTTGCCTAGATTTAAGAAGGTAATACATGTATTTCAGCATACCTCTTGGCATATGGAAAACATTAGATTATTTGTTGTGTCAACGATGATGATGCAGAAAGAGAGAGTCTTAAGATCCTGAATTTTGTTTTGGGTATAGTGCTGGAAATTATATTCCCAGTCTGAGGCAGATGAATTGGACCTGCCTCTCTCTAGTGAATTAGCGAGTGCTCTGAAGAACTAGGAGGACAAGATGGAAAATACTGTGTTCATGATATCTCCATGTAGTGTGGTTTCCGCCATTGAATGGTTTGTCTTACAGAAGGTGGTATGAGAATTCAAGTGAGTTTTTGAAGAGAAGGAGAATATAGGAAAGTAGAATCATTTGTAGAGCAGAAAATCTGTTAAGATTTCCCTTGAGCTGTTTTTGGTACAAACTTTAAATATGCACGAGGTTCAGAAAGTATGATGCCCCTCCTTCTTCTGATCACCCTACTTCAGTAGTTATCAGTTTAATAGTCTTTTTTCTTCTATTCCCTTTCCTTCCCCTCTTCTTCCCCATTTGAAGCAAATCTCAGTAAAATCTGGTATTTTTTTCCATAAGAGAGACTGTTATGTAAACATGGACTTAAAAAAAAAATCTCTTTGTATAGGATTAATTTTTTTGCAGAGAATTTGCAAAGTGTAATTACCATTTTTGATCTGTGGCAATGGTTTCTCAGTTTGGGTCTCAGGATCCTTAGCTGGACTATGAAGATGGTGTTAAACAAAAAAATTTTAACTCTCAACAGCTAAAAGTCTTTTAAAAGAAAGTGTTTGTTGGGCCATTGCTAGCCAATAAAGAAGATCGGTCTAGGGGCACTGAGTCTAAACCACCCACTTGTAGGAAAGAAAACATGTCCATCGTCTCTGGAGTTTGCAGGCATCTGCACACATCGGGTAGTGAAAGGGGAGAAAGTTGCAAACTGAAATATAGGCAAAGGGGTGGGAGAAAGTGAAGCGGGGCCAGCTCTGGGATAGGCACAGAGTCGCAGAAGCAATGTCCGCTTCTGCAGATTGGTGGTGGGCAGGTGTCAGGAAAGCCCACGTGTAAACAAGAAGGAGAGGCTCCTGGAGTTTGATGGTGCCTGGCTGGGATAATCTGCGGAAATAGCCACCTGGAAATTAATCCAAAATTCCAACAAACATAGAAAGAATGTGAGCAGTCTTTTGTTAGTTGGCCCGCAGCCAGCCACAAACAGTTCTGTCTCTTTCTCTCACTCTCTGGCCCCATAATTTAATTTAGAGCATCTCAGAATTTTCTCCTTGTCATTTTTTGCTGGACCACAGAGATGGTAATAATCTTATAGCTAACATTTATCAAGTGTATCAGGCACTGTGCCAAGCATTTTGCTCATATTAATTCAGTAAATCCTCACAACTCTTGGAGGTAGGTATCATTGTTATCCCCATTGTGCAGGCGAGAAAACAGAGACACTGAGAGGTCGACCCCTTTGCCCGTGGTTACAGAGGTGGTGAGTGGTGGAGCCAGGATTCGAGCCAGGCCTTGATGCAGAGCATGCACTCATAGCCACTAAACTACAGCCTTTCCTATTTATAAAAGATGTTCTGCAATGCGGAAAACCTTTGATAACCTTATTTATTCCAGATTAGGCCATATAGGGTAATTAAATTGTTGAGATTTTAAATCTTAGTGATTTGTGTTTGTTTTAGTTTTTGCTTTCTGTAGCAAAACATTATCTTGTGTGGATTCGAAGTTCTGATAAGCATTTATTTATGTTTTCGATTAATAAAAAATGAGAAAACAAGTTGAACATGTTAGTTATTAAAGCTGTCTACCAGATAAAAATCTCTAAATGTGAGGAACATTTAGATTAAATAATAAATGGGTTTTTTTGGTGGCAAAAAGTTTGGGTTTCAACACTGGTCAGTGGGGAGTGTAGTCTGCTATCATATTTGTCACTCCACAAATCTGAGGGTCTAGGACCATTTTCTGCAGCTTTGGCCTCTGAAATATAGCTATTCCTTTGTTTACTTTCTAATCCATCTTTTGTAGGAAATACGTAGGCTTTTTTTGTACCCATATGATATGCAATTTAAAATCTTTAGGCCTAGGGCAGTACTGTTATACTCTATATGCGTATAACATATGTTATATGCGTATAACACATAGAGTATAACAGTACTGCCCTAGGCCTAAAGATTTTAAATTGCATATCATATGGGTACAAATGAGTAATATAGGTGGACCAGGTACAGTTTCTGAGTTCCAAGGTGAATTTTGCTTATAAGTCCCTAGTTCCCATTCAGTTCTTTTAGCAAATATTTATTGAATACCTCTGTGCCAGGCACTGGGGATACAGCAGGTGAAAAAAAAAATGGAGAAAATTTTTCGCCCCCACGGAGCTTCTTCTAGGAAGGGGAGACACACAACAAATAGAGTTAATGAGTAAAACATTAACTATATTAGGAGGTAAAATATTAGAAGTGCAGGGAAGGGAATACAGTATTGTGGGAGTGTGTAGTTTTAAGTCAGGTGGTAAGGGGAGGTCTCGCTGAGAAGGTGACATTTGAGCAGGGGGGTGAGGTCTTAGTAATATTATAGGCATGAGAGTGTGAGAGGAGAATGTTCCAAGACAAAGAAAACAGAAAAATATAAAGCTCTCGAGGTTAGAGTGTGCCTGGTGAGCTTAAGGAACAGCAAGAAAGTTTTCATGGCCGGAAAGGGGTAGTTAGGGTGAGGGTTAGGGGATGAACTCGGATTATGGTGGGCGATGGCCTGGAGGGCAGGTCGCAGAGTTTTATAGGCATTGTAAGGACTTTGACTTTTATTCTGAATGAGAAGAGGAGCCATTTGAGCAGAGGAGTGGTGTGAACGGATTTGTTTTTAAAAGGGCTTTCTGGTTGCTACAGAAACCCAGACACCAGTTAGGTGGCTGTGGGAATAATCCTGGGGTGAGTGTCGCTGGCTTGGACCAGATTGTGGCCAGTGGAAGTGATAAGAGGTAACTTCTGGATCTCTTTTGAAGGTAGATTCTACCAGATTTCTAGATGGATTAAATGTGGGGTAAGGGAGAAGAGTAATCAAAAATGACTTTTTTTGCATGAATGATTAGAAAGTTGACAGTTACTGATATGGGGAAGGTTGTAAGGAGAACAGATATGGGGAGGAAGATCAGAAATTTAGTTTTGAATATGTTAGGTTTGGATTGTCTACATTTAAAAAATCTTTACTGAGATCTAATTCACAAATATAAACTTTGCTCGCTAAGTGTACAAGTCATTCGTTTTCGTGCATTCCCAGAGTTGCGCCGCGGGCACCCCAGGGTGTCTGTTCAGTGTGTAGGTTGTCTTTAGCGCCACCAGCCCGGAAGAGATGTACAGTCAGTCCCCTCTTAACAGGGACACATTCTGAGAAATGCCTTGTTAGGCCATTCCGTCGTTACGTGAACATCAAGAGCGCACTTACACACCCGGACGGTCTAGCCCACTACACGCTGGGCTGGGTGGGGTGGGTCCTGGTGACAAGCCTGTCAGCACGTTTCTGTACCGAATACTGAATATGACAGGCAGCTGTAACGGTGGTGAGTATTTGTGTATCTAAGCACTTCTAAACACAGAAAAGGTTCAGTAAAAATACAGTATAAAAGATAAAAAACGGTACTTCTTACCATGAAGGGAGCCTGCAGGACTGGTGGTCGCTTGGGGTGAGTCCACGAGTGAGTGGTGAGTGGATGTGACATGGCTGGGATGCAACTGCTCTGCTGAAGACTTTATAAACGCTGTACACGTAGGCAACACTACATTTATAAAACGACACGAGACGAAATCGGGCACGAGAAAAAAATGATGCAATCAAGACACGGAAATCAAGATGTCTGAGGCTGCTGCAGGCGTAACATGACATACTGTTTACAGCAAACTTTCTTTTAATATGTAGAGAGGGTTCATTCTAAAATAACAATAAAGAGTATTGTAAATACGTAAACCAGTTACGTGGTCGTTTGTCATCATTTTCAGGTGTTACGTACTATGAGTAATTGTGTGTGCTACACGTTTGTACAGCTGGCAGCGCAAGAGGTTTGTTTACACCAGCATCACCACAGATGAGAAATATGTGGTGCTTCCAAGATACGGGGCATCCGGGCGATGGCCCTAGGCGATAGGAAGTTTTCAGCTCCATTTTAATCTTGTGAGACCGCCTTTGTATATTGGTGCTGTCACTGACCGAACTGACCAGAACGTCCTTATGCAGTGCACGACTGCACTTGGGATGGATAGAGAAGTAAGTGTCGTCAGCATGATTAGGGAAAAAAAAAGAGGTCGAGAGAAGGCTCTGGGCCATTCCGGTATTTTAGATACCCCTTTCTGCTTACTTGGTCTGATGTGTTCTTTTTGAAGTTCAAGGTGAACTATCTCAACTCCCTAAAGAAGTAATAAATCTATTTCAGCCTTTCGCATGTTTCTCCTCTTGGTTTAGGCTTAATGGCACTTCTGGATTAGGTAGGCGTTAGCTCTGTTATAATTCCCAACTGTAAAATCATCGCCTGATCGGCCCTCTCCCTCCCCTTTGGATGCCTAGGTCACCTTCTTTCCGTTGTCCTCGGTTCAGAGAGATGCAGGTATTTTCCATGTTTCCTGACAGTGTAACAAAACATGGAACTGCATTAATTATAACATATACTTGTCACAACGGTATAAATGAAATGATCCTTTTTATTTGTATTATGAGACTTTACAGGCCGTTGTTATGTTCTTCATTTAACTGTTTTGTCTCTCAAATGCAGAAGGGTGATATTATATACATGGCCCTTGGTGGATTTGAAACAGTATGTTAGATATAAGTTCGCTATACATCTCACAGTAAGCTAAATAAATTATGTAGCAAAAACCATTCCCATACCTCAAAGTGTGAAACAATACTGACAAACTTCAAATGGTTCTGTGGTGTGGAAATAATCTTGACAGGAAAATTTCATTGGCAGTGGAAAAATACTAATATTAAAACTTGCTCTAACAGGCCATCCCAAAATTACTTTTGTCTGTAGAGAAGGAGTGAGTGTATGTATGTGTGTGATTTCTGAAGGAGTGGAAGGTTACTGATTTTATTCTTAGTGATTTGGCTTCCTGTCTTTCATAAACTGATAAATAATAGATACATCCAAACTCCTTTTCTTCCTAGGCTTTTGTCAATCAGTTGTGATCATTTTTTTTTTTCACTTTTCCCAAGTGTTTATTGTTTTATAGCAGTACTTTTAAAAGTCCAAAGAGGATATGTAAGTTAGTTTTAAAATTTCAACTGTCTGAGAAATAACGAGACAATGAGGCTTTTTTAGTGTGTAGAAGAAACTCAGAGACCCTTGTAAAAATTACTCAGAAATTTAATACTTGTACAGACCAGCTTGACTTGAGTTTCTCATCAAGGAAACAAAAAGTAGTTGGTGTTTTGCATTGCTTTCAAATTTCACTGTCCCCACAGATCGAAACAACGCCGGAGGAAGGCACGTCTTGTAGAGAAAGTCGTAGAACCCAGTTACTGCTTTTGGAAAAAGGCAACAATTCCATCTGTGCTTTGGAACATTAAAGTTTTTCTGGCTGAGATAAAGACAGTTTAAAAAGTACCTCATTCTTTTTATTCTCTTCTTAGAAACTCTGAAATAGAGGCTCTTTGATGAAAGAAATGAAACGTACAGTATGCTGGGTTCGCGTTTTGGTTGTGGCTTTTATCTTTCCCTCGTCTCTCTTCCTCCCTCCACCTCAGTCTCTGGTGAGCAGTTTCGCTTACCTTCCCGGTATGGTTCTTTGGTGGCCACGAGTGAGAGTGAGTTTCTTTATTACCCTTTAGTAAAAGTTGCACTGTTAGAGGTAAACAAGATCCTTTAATATTAGGAATTATAACTTACCACGTTTAATTTTAAAAAGGCCAGAACGGATCCAGTGGTGCTTTGTGTTCCCTTCACTATCATGATAGTTTTACAACTGTAGCATGATGCATAATTTAAAAATGATGATCTATGACCAGGAGGCAGTCGGTGTTACCTGAGTTATTAAAATATCTTTTTTTTAAAAAAAAAAATTGATTTAAATTAGTTTAAAATATACAGTACATTGGTTAGACATCTATAATGTTCATAAAACGATCCTCCCAATTGCTCCCTCCCTCCCCTGGCCCTCCACCTCGCCATCATATGAATGCTAACTGCATTCCCTCTGCCATGCTCCTCATCCCCATGACCAGCTACCAACTACTGATTTAAAATTTCTTTTGTAGTGTGTTTTTATATCCAAAGATACAGAATTCAGAAGATGAATTTAGAAATCTTTGAGTGCCTGCTCTGTGTAAAACTCTGTATTTTATAAACTACCACGTTATGTGAAAATTTTGCCTTAATGTCCTTGTCTTTCAGGCCTTAGCTCAGATGTCGTCTTAGAGGCTGAGCCCTGTCGTCCTAGCCATAGAGTCCACCCTATTCTCCCTGTCCTTCATTCTGTTAGCACATCGCCCTGTTTTATTTTCTTCACACCTTTTCTCGTTATGAGATCACCCCTAGTTGGAACGTAAGCTCACAATAGCAGGGAGTTTGTTTTGTCCACCGCTACATCCTCAGCACCTTGAAGATGGTCTAAAACATAGAAAGTCCGTAATTATTGTCTCTTTCTTAAATCTGATCCAAACCACACTTCGAGAATTGCTGCTATGAAAGTTACACCGTTTTGTTGGATTTACCTACGTATGAGGGTGCACAATATTGTGTAGTGGTTGATTGGCAAAGAACGTGGACTTTGGACTTCAGTAGGCAGTATAGTTGCTACTTAACCTAGTAAAGCCTTTAAGTGGTGGGTAATAATAGTACAGCCCACCTTATTTGATTGCTGGTGATATTTTAAAAAGATAATTCCTATAAAGTGCTTTGCTCACTACCTACTATTTAGAAAGCTCAGCAAATGGTAACTTGTCATTTTTAAACGCAGTTATGGTATGTATACATTTTATTATATCATGTTTCAAGCAGGCCTGTCTACTGAAGTTTTAAATTCTTCCAGTTAATCCTGCATACTATAGTAGAAATTTTAAGGTTAATAATCCAAAGGAATGAACATGGATTTTTTAGTCCTTCTTATTAATACTAATGAATGCCGGGAGAATATATTAATTTGAAAATTGTTTACCTATTTTGATTTTTTAAGTACCTATTCATATAGCAACATCTTGCAGTTCTGGAAATGCATAGAATGTAATAATTTTTCATATGTTTTTATAGTTACGCTAATGAGAAAATGCATCTCAAGGGATTTCAAAGGTACAGCAATATCTTTAGTATTGCTGGGTTTTTTAAATGAATATCAGAAAGAACGGTTTCTAAAAAATTGAAGTTGGAATAATAACGGCCAAATATTAATCACATTCTTATTTAAATTGTTAAAATTTAAATTAAAGATGTTTTTTAAAATAAAATTTCATATTAAGACATACATTTTGGAAGATCCATTTCACTTTGTTTTAAAAGACTTAAAAAACCTGATCATAGAAAAATGAAGAGCTTTTGAAATCCATTTATAGGTTTTCCATAAACATATATATGCTCTGCGTAGTGTCAGCTTAGGTTAAGGATATGTGTCCATTCTCTCTGGTTTCTCAGATCGCTACGAGGGCAGCACATATGTGTGACCCGACAAGCGTGGATAAGATACAGAGAAAATAAAACATAGCAATGAATAAAAATAAACAGGTGACTGTGTACTTTGTACAACAGCATGTCCCCGAAAGTGGTGATGTGTAGTTTGGGAGCTACCAAATTAGAGTTAAACCTCGTTTTGTGCTGCCGGACTTAGTACCTTTAATAAAATGCTTCATGAATTTCCAAGCTGGGTGGGAGATAGGATAGTCAGCGTTTTCCAGAATCGCTTGACCCTGTGGAATCTGTTTCTTTTCTGGTTATCTCATTTGATCAGTATTGCAAGGAACATGCTTTGGGGTGCTTCATTATGGAAGTTTTTCTAGGAAACCCCCAATTAAAGAACAGAGAACCAATTTATATTTGCATGTTGTGAGAAAGGCTTCGTGGAGGAGACAGTTGTTCAGAAAGATGCAAAGCAGGCAAAGGAAGGATCCCAAACATAAACCGGTGCGAAAGAACCGGGAGCAGGAAATGGCGAGCAGAGGTGCGCACGGCCAAGGGTGGAAAAGACAGCAGGGAGGAATAAGAGGCATGGTTTTTAAGACATAAGAAGGGAAAAGTATGTTAAAAAGAAAGTAACTGTGTAGGCATTAAAGCTAACAACTACACAGCAATGATTGTAACACTGGACCAAGATTATTTTTCGTGATACCGATGTTAGTATAATTTTGGGTTTTATTGAAAGCTTTGGAATTAAAAAACAAAATCAAATCCACAGGGTCAATTATGAGAATATATTTCATATTTTTAAAGTCATAATCATTGTAAAACACGAAGCAAAATATGAATTTATAAAAATCAATATTGAACATAGATTAGCATTCTGATATAAACCAGCTGCTCCTGGCTTTGCCGCTTTCTGACTTCGATTTTTTTTTTGCCTGAGGCACCCTCGTAACTGTCACGTGTGATGTAGCTGGTCGGGTTGAACTTCAGTATCTTCTTGCCATATTTTAACTCCTCTGACCAGTGCTTTCAGAGCCATCTGTCTCTGTTCAGTAGTTCAAAATTGCTGAAGTTTTGACGTTTTTCCTTGGCTAACTTGGGGAAGATTTCCCTAATGGAGGTCTAGATCTTTTCTTTCCACCCCCCGGGAGAGGCCCTTTATTACAAGTTTTTTTTCCTCCCTTAGGTGCAGACTTACGCTGTAAGTGGGAGGCGACGAGGGTAGAGGGGAGTGAGTCAGGGGTTTCCTGAGCTGGGCAGCAAATGGTAGTAAACGGGGCAAGGAGTTTGCAATGGAAGAGGAATGGCGGTGGGTGAACAGGTAGGGAAGAGATAAAGCTAACCCAGAAGGATGAACAGAGCTGCTTTTGTATTATGCCAACAAAAGTATTGTATTTTGGTCTTTAAAGTAGCACCGTAAACTGCAGTACCGGAAACTGGTATTATGGTTACTAAAACTAATGACATGTTTAAGGGAAATGTTACGAGAGGGCATTATGATAATCTAACCAAATGACCAAGGTTCGAGTTAGTGTAGTGGTAGTGAGGAAGGCAGAAGCTTACAAGCATAATTCTAATGTGTTACTAGAGAAGCTAAAAAGTAAGGATGCTCTCTGTTTAGAAAGTGGAATTTGATGGAACTTGCTGATCAGTTGGATGTTGGGGGAGAAGTTCGATGAAAGCTTGGAAGTTGGAGTCTATGGATTCTGCCTTGGGTGATGGAATTTGGGAGGAAGAGATGAATGATGAAATAGGTTTGAGCATATGGAGTTGGAGTGTCTAGAGAGCATCTGAGAAGAGCTGTTTAGTAAGGAAATAATTAGCCATTTACATTACGCTTACAATCTTAATATTGGCTAATACTGTTGACAGTTGTATATTCGATGCTGTCAAGGAATTTTACATGTATTATGTCATGTGATTTGGACAGCAACTTTTGATAGGTATATACTATTATTATCCCATTGTATAGATGAGGAAAGCAGTGTTTGAAAGGGTCGTGCAGCTGGAAATAGGTGTCGGGCTTTGAACCTAGGTCCACTGACTTAGATATGTTCATAACCACTGTGCTGTGTTCGGGAGGGAGCTCTGGTCTAGAGCTGTAGACTCGGGGATTGAAGCGTTTGGTAGTTAATCGCTGAGCGCTTCAAGGGATAGTGTTGTGAGTGAGAAGAGACTAGGGACAGTCAGAGAACACCAGGGTTTCAGGGGTTAGCAGAAGAAAGGGTGTCCTGGGTAGAGGCGTGGATCAGAACGAAGTGACTTCTCGGAAGCTAAGGGAAGAGAAAGTTTGCCCGAGGAGTTTCAGTGGAGCCTGGTTCTGAGAAGGAGCACGATTGTGCTGGGCAGAAGGTGAGCAGGATGCCTTCTGCTTCTGGTGATATGGCAGACTAGCCATTTTGCAGGATCCATCCACTAAAAATAAAACACATCTGGCAAAAATTGCAACAAACAATTTTTTAAAATAACTTTTAATTGTAGAATAGCTTTAGATTTACAGAAAAGTTGAGAGAATATAGAGTTCTCGTGTACCCAGTTACCGTCTCACATTAGTAGAGTCTATCTTTTATCTGTGGATTTCTTTGATTTTTGCCTAGTGTCTTTTCTGTCCCAGGATCCCATTCAAAACTCCATGTTACATTTGGTCATCATGTCTCTCTAGGCTACTTTGGACTTAACAGGTTTGAGGAGTACTGATTAGGTATTTTGTAGAATGTCCCTCAGCGTGGGTTTGTCTGATGTTTTGTTCATGACTAGTTGGGTTAGTTTCCTGGGAAGAAGGACACAGAGGCAAAGCGCTAGTCTCATCACATATCAAGAGTATCCTAGCAACCTGACTTACCACTGATAATGCTAACCTTGATCACCTGGCTTAAGTAGTATTCGTCAGGTTTCTTTATTGTAAAGGTGCCCTTTTCTTCCTTTTATCTTACTGTACACTTTGGAAAGAAGTCACTGCACAGTACACACTTAAGGAGTGGGGAGTTAGGTTCTACCTCCTCGAGGGGACAGTATGTAAAATATGTAAATTATTTGAAGGTCGTCTACAGGGAAACTTGCAAGCAAAATTTTAGTGCATTACTGGTATGCCAAAAAGTAAGAGAGCTCTCTAAGGGTCTATTCTCACTTACGAAAGTGAAGAATCAGCTGGAACAGGAGCAATGAGCTAGCTGTAAGCTAACGGACAAGGCAAGGTTGCCCTAAAGGCAAATGCCCATAATAGCACTAGTGGGAGACTAAGGCTTTGGCCCACAGCAAGTGAAAGAGCCCTCTGAGAAGGATGCTAAATTGGATCAAGGTCAGTATTGCCCTTCGTCAGAGCAAATGCAGATTCGTTTTGAAAGCTTTTTCTGATTAGGCGCTCTCACTTCCCACAGATAAAATTCAACAAAATACAGGCTCACAATAAAAGAGTTACAAAACACAAGGAAATAGCTACTATGAATGAGATTTGGTAGAAACAAACCCCTAAAGACTTAAACTATTGAAATGATAAGATACAAAATATAAAACAATCGTGTATAAAATGTTTAAATTAATAAAAGACGGAATCTAAAATATAGCAAGAAACAAAAGACTCTCAGATGTGGTTATGTAGATTTGTAAAAGAACCAAAGTGAAACGTTAGAAATGAAAAATATTATTGTTGAAATTAAAAGCTCAATGGATCGATCAATGAAATGAAGGACAGATCCCAAGTAATTTCCCAGTATGTAAGCCAAGAGAGAAGTAGATGGAAATGATAGAATAATGACTCTAACATATATATGTGTGATTGAAGTCCCAGAGTGAGAGAATGGAAGCAGTATTTGAAAGAATACTGACTGAGAAAGTTGAAGAGTTAATGAAAGACGTGACAGTGCAGGAAGCAGAATGTATATTAAGGAGGCGAAATAAAAATTTTAAAAAGTGTCTACATACTTTGTAGTTAAACTAAAAAATACCAAAGACAAAGAGAAGCCTTTAAAAACAGCCAGAGAGAACAGATAGGTAGCTTGTAAAGGAATGACAGACTGATAGCAACAATGGCATCCAGGATGCATTGGAGTAAAATATTCAAAGTGCAGAAAAAACAACTGTCAATCTGTACATTGTATACCTGGCAAGGCTATTTTTTAAGAACAAGGGCAAAATGAAGATGTTTCCAGCAAGACAAAAGCTAGAAACCAACAGATCTTCACTTTGTGACCTTCTTAAGGACACACACACCCCCCACCACACACACCCACACCCACAGCCACACACCCACCCATACGTACATACTTAAGGAAGAAGGAAAATAATCCCCCGAGGAAGGTCTGAGAGATAAAGTCTCTGCTGAGCACATGAATTGGTAACCATGAGAGTAATGCATATTATCTGTATTAAATGATGTTTAATTTGTGGAATTTTTTAGAAAGTCAGAACTAAAATCTGGATGACATCGTAGGTCAAAAGAGATTCATTTGAAATGAATGTATTCTAAGATCCTTGTATTTTTTTCAGGAGAGACATGTTTAACTTGGAGTGTGTGTGTGTGTGTGTGTGTGTGTGTGTGTGTGTGTGTGTGTGTGTCTTTGTGGTAAAATTTCAAGAGTAGCTACTAAATGACTAGAAATAGAATATGTAACTTCCAGCCACTTAGAAAGAGAAAACAGAATTAAAAACCAAAAAACTTTCCCAAAGAGACATGAAAGGAGAATGGAGAAGCAGGACACGTAGAAAAAGCAAGGCAAGTAAAAAGCACAGAGTAAGAAATGTGACACGGAAAAATGAGAGCAAGTATAAAACAAGTTCAAATATATCAGTCACTATCAAATGTCAATATAATAATCGTGCAAATTAAAAGACATAGATGATCCATTTTATTAAAAACAAAAGTCTTAACTAGATATAGAGACATATCTAAAATGGAAAAGTTAAAGGGAGAAGGCTAACCAAAAACAATCAAAATCACACCACTGTGGCAGCTGATTGATTAACAAATGAGACTTTAAGACAAAAACATTGCTAGAGATCAAGAAGTTCCTTAAAATGACAAAAGGTGTAGTGCGCCAAGACACAACAGTTCTAAATTTGTATGCACCTAATAAAATAGCATCAATATGTAAAGCAAACATTTGTATACTAAAAGCAGAATTGATCAGCTCTATTCTAGTGGAAGAGTTAAAACATAGCTCTTAATTATTGGTAGTTTAAACTGAAAAGTTTTTACAAAATCCGATTCAGTGAATTCACATATAGAGGGAACCCTGTGCCCTAAAACGAGGAAAATATACAATCTTTTTGAACAGAAAAAAAGGAATATTTAAACCAATTAATGATAGACAGTGGCCCCTAATGCAAGATTAATACAGTTTGTTTTCATCCTACAAGAAGCCATAACTTTATTAATTTAATATAATTTCAGATGCTCTGTATCATAGAGTCAAGTTCCTTAGCCATAGTACTATTAACTCAGAAGTTAATAACAAAATTAAAAAGTCCCATTTTGTTTAGATAATGAAATATGCATTTCCAAATAACTCATGGATCAGAGAAGAACTCAGAATGGAAAATTTAAAATACAAAGCACTGAACAAGGATAAGAATACTACATGTCAAAACTAATGTCTCATTTTAATGTGTCATGGGCTTTCTAGGTGTTGGAGCCAGAACAGAGCAAGCGAGTCCTGGGATTGTCTCATTTTATTATGAGCTCTCTTAATTTTTTTTGCCAGTCTAGGAGGTAAATGCTCTCTCGTTGTGATCTTAACTTGCTTTTTCCTGATTATTAATGAAACATTTTTTTATGGTTATTCAAGGATTCCCGTTCTTTGAAATGCCTGTCTGTGTCTTTTGCCCCCATTAGAAGTTACAAAGAGCTTCTCTTCCAGTTTGAAGTATGTGTTTGTACTCTGTGGTGTCTTTTGGACGAAGAGAAGTTTCTGATTTTAATAATACTGGATTTACATGTGTATCGTGGTTAGCACACTGGTTTAGGAACCCTTTCCCTGCCTTAAGGTGATAAAGATGTTCTCCTGTTTTGTTTTTTTTTTTCTGCTGAAAAGCTTTTATTTGGTTCCCCTTTTCGTATTTGTCTTTATTCCATTCAGAATTGATTTTTTGTGTATGACATATAGTTCATTTTTATTTTTTCCTATTTAGAAACACAGTTGTCCCTGTCCAAGTTAACGAATAGTTTTCTCCTTTTCCCCAGGAATCCGCAATGCTACATGTCATAAATCTCAGCTAACACCCAGCTCTGTGTTCGGGCTCTCCGTTTGGTTCCACTGGTCAGTTTGGCTCTACCTGCGCAAGTTCCATAGTTTGTCGTGTGCTGTTGTGGTTTCTGGAAGGCCAAATTCCTGCATCTCAGTCTTGTTACTCTTAGGCCTTTGTATTTCGTATAAGGTGGAGAATCAGCTTGTCAGAGTCCTTAATATATTCTGTTAGGATTTTGAATGGAATTGTTTTGAAACTAGTGATCAATTTGGAAGAACTGATACATATATATATATTATATGATATGATAGTCTTCTATAATACATATTATAGAAGTCTATAATACATATTATGATAGTCTTCTCTTACAGTATTTCACTCTTTGTATTTAAAACTTCTTTATTGGGTCATGTGATGCTTTTTTATTTCTAACAAGGGAAATTATTTGCTAACAATATCCATTTACATGAACACTGAATTTTATCAAGACTTTTTCTCTAAATATAGTGAATGATATTTATATGTTTTTAAGGCAAAGTCACCCTTGCATTCTTGGGATAAATAAAATATCATCTTTACATACTACCTCTGCTACTTGCATTTTGTGAGCCACAGATCATGGGTCCGTCCATATAATGTCAAGAAAGGAATTTTCCCAACATAGTTAAAACACAAGTCAAATGAGTGACTTTAAAAAGCAGACTGAGCAGTCTGTAAATATGCACTTGTTTTGGTAGCTCACAGTGAGTCAGGGTCAGAGGAGACCCATTGGACTAGTTCTCTAGACATGGGCCAGTCAGTCTAAGAAAATAAAAACTAAGGGTGCTGAAAGAGCATTGTTTCTGTTGTCAGTTAAGGGCAGTAAACGTGTTACCATCATTCCGTAAAGGTGTTTTAATTACCAGAAAAACAGAGAGAAGATAATATAGAACAAACCTTTAACGTGGATACATTTGCTTGAGGAAAAATAAGCTGCTATGTCCTTATTTTTCTCATTTCTCTGCAAACCAGTGGAAATTTCGTCACAGGCCAAGGCCAGAATTTGGGAACTACTGCACCCAGGCCGTCCTATAACTGCTTCTTGGAAAGTCTTCTTTACTTATTAGATAGATGGAGAAAAAGGTCAGGGTACAGTATCTAGCTATGAGAACCGATTGGCTGACATTTATATAAGTTTTAAGGAAACTAATTCTTAAAAGTTTTTTGTAAATGTATAATTTTACAACCCCTGGTCTCAGGTGCTTTGTTGGTGGTGGTGGCATCGATGTGGGAATGTCAGATGATACCCTGGTTAATAGATTGTTTTCTCACAAGTTATTCTTTCCTGCTCTTTGCAGCATCTCTCTCCCTTGTCTGTTAGAGAACTGTAAGGTGTGGGGAGTGAGATAGATTATCGTGATATAAGCTTAAGCACATAATTTCCGAGGTAGATTTGTTAAAAGAACCAATACGATATATTCTAAACGTTCAATGGAAATGTTTTAGGAATTAATTTGTTTGCATCAGCTACATTTGTATTTCCCTTTATTGATGTAAATAATAAATCATTGTCCTGTGCTGGTAATACTCACTGAAGATGAAAAGGAATAATCTGTTTTTTTGTGGGGGGTGGGGAGTCTCAAGTTAGACTAAGACAGACAGGCAGTCAACAAATATATAGAGAAATAAAAGATATAATTCTGTTTTCAAAGAATTTGCAAGCTAACCAAGGAAAAGCTATTGTGTGAAACACTGCATGATATTAAATACAAGAGCAGTATGAGCTCAAAGCAAAGAGGGATGGAAGTGGTTTCACGAGCTTTCGTTAAGGACCAGGGATTTGATTTGGGTTTTGAGATGAGATTTCGAATAAATGAAAGAAGAGTAAAGTCATTTTAGATGGAAGGAATAGTACAAACAATTTTTTAAATTCATGAGCAAACAGCTCGGCTGGGTGATTAACCAACATCTGTGATATGCATGACTAGAGTTTTGGTTATAATCAACTTTTTAAAACATTTTGCCGATTAGGTAATATGAGCATAGTTATTATTCTGCATAGTTATTAAATATAAGCAGTTAAACAACTCACGTAATCTCTGTATTTAGCATTACCACAGGCAGAGCAGACGTTTGCGAGGCAGCTGAAAAGAAACCAGTTGGCTTGGAGCTCTCGGACTTCCTTGAAGACTAGGGTTCCGGAGTGTTTGGGCCTCTGATATTTCGGTAGCCTAGATGTCTCACGGCCTCCTAGATGTTAGGAGCCAGAACAGAGCAAGGGAGTTCTGGGCTGGGAGGAGCTAAGAATCATAAAGCCCTTTTTCTCCCCATTTTCAGAGGCCAGAGTTAAAGAGGAAGAAACTTTTATACATACGTTAATTTAGATTAATTTAATTAGATGACATTCTCTCCTCTTACTTGATAGGTACTAGCTTAGAAGGAAAACTGGGAGAAAGCAACTACTGTCAGTGACTTATTATTTAATTTGCTCTCTTAACAGGTACAAGCAGATACGAAACAAATTATTCCTTCTAAAAGCCTTTTGAGCCATTATGTTCATTTTAAGATATGGAAATAAAGGCTCATTGTCATATAATAATTTTCAAGGTTATCACCCAGTTGGTTTTTGAGGTAGAGTTTGAACTGATGTCTGTCCAGATTCTGTGTTCTTTTCAGCTGTAGCACCCACCCTCTGAAAGGAATGAGAATTCTGATATGTGGATTTGAGACGGGACCATCTTTAGCACCTAAGGTGGGACAGATTTCATCATCTGATATTCCTCTTTTCACCAGCATCTTCATATTAGTGAGATAAGGTCAAACTTGAAAGGGTAGATGTAATAAAGAGCCCTGGCTAGGATTGTTTAAGACTGTAAAATAGACTTAGAGCAGGTAGACTTGGTTCACACGGTGTGGACCTTCACATCTTAGATCGTTGCTTGGTGTTACTAGGGGACTCCAAAATATTTGGGGGTAACTGATAGGAGAGAGAAGCAGGTAATTTGGAGCATGGGCGGGGGGCTGAGGCCTGGATGGGCATGGTTTTAGAAAGGAGGTTCTGGTTAGTATTCGTGTGTCCAGTAGGGATATTTAATGTATGCCCGCTGAACAGTAGGTTGGCGTTGAGGTACCAAGCCGCTTTGCTCACGGAGCTTGTGGTCTGGGGGACACGTTTGTAAATGGGCATTTTCAGCTCCACGTGAATAGCCCACTGTCTACGTTCAAGGTATTTGCAGTCTTGAGGAAGGACATGAATGTTGCAGCAGTGGGGTATTTTCTTTTTAATTTTTAATGTATTATTTTGCATATGTAAATACTTGCCCAAGTCAAATTCCAAAAAGGTATACAATTAAAAACAAACAAACAAACAACTCCGTTTTGACTGCCCCTGTCTCTCTTGCCCGCTTGGCTTCCTTCCTCCCATAGCCCATCACTGTTGGCAGTTTCTTGTCTGTGTTCCCAGGGGTATTCTCTATGAATATAAAGTATATGCTCGTTTGTCTTTTCTTCTACATACATAGTTGCTTGCTAGACCCATTTATCTTGTGTGTTTCATTTTATATCTTGGAGATAATTGTAAATGAACTGTAGAAAGTCCTTGTGTGTTTTTTAATAGTTAGGTGCAATTCCTTTGGATGGAGGTAACATAATTTATTTAGCCAGGCCCATATTAATGGACTTTTAGGATATTTCCACACTTTTATTGGAAATAGTGTTTCAAAGAATATCTTTATACATAGACCTTCGCACAAAGGGGAAAGTGTATCAGTGGATAAATCCCAGCAGTCTGGAGCCTGCATTGATGGATGGTGAAACTAGAAGCAGAGATCAGTTCAGTTATTAGAAAGTTTGTCGTAATAATGATGAGAAACTGAAGTAAGGTGGTGGCAAAAGGAATAGGGAGGGAGGATGAATTAGAAATTATGTATTCCATCAATTCTAAGTTGCACATTGTTTTTTCACATTTTAACGTGTGAGAAATCAGTGTGTAGTTTACAGTTGATGGCTTCATTCAACTAACAGGAAGTACTTTTAAAATTTCTTAGTGGTATGTAAAATGGTGCATGTTATAAACAGTGGTTTCTTAAATTCAGGAAAATACAGTTAGCAGAAGGCTGGATTGACAGGACTTAGATGTAGGAAAAAAGCAGGTACCACGAGTGAAGTTGACATACCTTTTTTTGTTTCACTTTCAGTATGTAAACCATTTTTCTATTTTCTGTATGGTCTTCATATATAATTAACTTTTTGAATTTAATAAACCAACTCCACTATTGGTGGATAATCGGATTCTAAGGGTTTTGTTTGTTTTCGGCTCTTTACAGATCACTGATAACACTGACCAATTTTCTGTTTAGAATTGGGGACTGTTTGGATTTAGTAGATTTCTAGATAATTGTATATAATGATATTTAACAAATGTTCTGACTGTAAATTATTTAAAGAACTTCTGAGTTGATGCCTTACAAATACTGAGACAACTTTGAAATTTTTAGTCTAAATGTGGCTCTTTCAGTAAACATTGAAGTACTTTTATTCGGATTCCAGTTCTGAAATTCATACTTAAGACAAAAGATTAGCCTTTAAATTTGTTCACTGATTACAATATCGATGCTTTTTTGATAAACCTTGTACAGACACATATATGTGTGATGGATACTGTAATTGGTAGTATAGAATTCTGTAGAGGGAATCATTGAGAAGTTAAATCACTTGAATGTTTTGGTGTTTGCAACACCAGCAAATTTAGGGAGATTCAGACTTGCTAGTTCTTCTGTTTCTCGTCATATTTGTGAAGATGATCTTATTATTTCTTCCAGTTCTTCATTAGTCAGTATTTCTCTGTGACCTCCAGTTTCTTTCTGAAATTTAATTGCATTTGTCTCTGAACATTTAACTTTGTTAATTGTTTTTGCTCTGAAACTTTTAAGTACTTAAAGATGAATTCTTGTAAGTTAAGTATAAATATGATGTGACTTCCATTAACCTATAGCTCTTGAGATCTCTAATTTCTGTATTGGGATATTCTTTGTACTTCATTTGATGAAGCGTGTGATATTAATATAAGATTTTTGGCTACTGGGGTTGGCACATGCGATGCCAGCGTTCTCATAGCCATGGTATCATTGAATACGTTCCCAACAAGGACACTTCATCAGGAGGGAGTTTGGGGCAAGCTTGTTGATGAATCTGTTCCCAGATAAACTAATTATAAATATGACCCCCAAACAGAATAGTAGGCTTTTTTTTTTTTTAATAAATAGTGTAGTAAACAAAGTAAACATCTCTGACTTCTATACAATACAGCCGAGGTTAGGACTTAGCAGGACACGTAGGTGACCCTGTCTCCTGATGTGACCAGCACCCCTTTCACTCATAGTGTCCAGTTTACATGCTGTATGACCATTCCCACGTAGTGGTGGAACGGTGTGGCACTCAGATTTTCTCTGAAGTTCAGGGGTCTCTCTGCTCTCTTGATGTAGCAGATAATTATTTTTTTTCTTGTTAACCCTCAGCAGAGCAACTAAGTGATTTTATGGAAGTTGGAGGATTTATCTTTTTAAAGAGAAGATATGGATTCTTTGTTTGTGTGGCACTGCCATAATTTGTACTAAATATCTTCACAAATAAATATTTATTTAGTTATTATATTAAAGCCAGAGGGTATATTATAGGTAATCTAATACAAATTACTTACCTTATATGCCACCTTTTTTAATATAAAAATCATATGACTATTATAGGAGATTTAGAAAATAATCATCCAGTTTTTTACTAATTCTAATGCAAGCATCTTTATGTTATTTGCAGATACTTATCAACCATATGTTATGGATGTACCTTTACTTATTTCCCTTTTGTTATTCTTTAGAGTACTTATAGTTTTCCTACAGTTATAAATAACATTTTTGTCCATGTGGCTTTTTCTTTTTGTTTTCCTTTCAACGTCCTCGTTTTACAAATGAAGTCATATTAAAGCTGATGGAAATTAATCCTTCCCAAGGAGACCCGAAGGAAGAAAAGAATTCGGCTATGTAAATGGGCAGGGAGACACAGCAGGGGGCAGGGCTTGGAGGCCAGAACAAAGTGTCGATCATCGAACTGGAGCTCTAAGGGAAAGCGTGGCTGAAGTTGAGGCCAAACAGGCGAGCAAGAGCCAGGTTACAGAGGGTCGGAGAGCTCTGATGGGCCTCAAAGTCCACTGCCCGCGGGCATCTTCCCACACTACTTCGTCGGCTTCTCTCATTCCTCCTGGATGTCTTCAGTGCTCTGACGAGGGTGGAAGGTTCGCATTGGGGAACACTGGCAATAAAATAGTTTGAGGTGATTTATTTGGGGAAGAAGTAGAAATGAGATGGGACGGTTAGAATCTGACATGAATTAAATTTAAAATTTTGGATTTTTTCCTATGGATGAGTAGAAAATACTGAAGATTATTCAGGATAGGTTATCATAGTAAAGGAAAATTCTGAGAGAGAATGAGAGAGAGGGAGGAAGGGAGGAATGAGGAGAGGTTTCTGGGAACTGTAATTCATTAAAGATGGAACTTTGATTTTGAAGGGGAAAAAGATGAGCCTGGAAGAGAAGGTGAAGATCCAGATTGTAAATGGAGACTAAGGTGTTTGGGCATTTACCAATATGTAGTTAGAAATCATTGACAGATTTGATATGAGAAATAATTTAATAGTGTTTGCATATTAGAAGATGTAGGGAGTAAATCTGAAGGGACCAAGTGTGGGGGCCAGTTAGGCTATTGCAGTAGGAATCCAGGTTACAGGTGATGAATCCATCAAAGAGCTGTAGAAGGAAGAGAAGAGGGATAAATTTAATAGATATTTTTGGAGACAAATTGGCTGGATGCGGAAATTTATCAAGTGGGGGTGACAGGTAGGGAAGAGGAGGAATCAAAAAAGATTGCTAAAGTTCCGACTAAATACAACAGCCGTAACAGATGGAAGACGAGGAAGGTTATTAGTGAAATACTGAGAAATCAAACTCCAGGTGCTTCTGAGACTTAGCATTGACTGGTGAGGGGAAATCCAGGCTCCATGCCCCTGGCTGCGGGAATCCTGGCTACATCGGTGGTAGTGGTTGAAGGCGTGGAAGTGGATGACTATGCCGATAGCATTTGATTGTGTGCTAAGCGGTGTCCTTAATGCTTTACATATGTCGTGTCATTTACTTCTTAAAACAACTTGTGAAGTTGTCATTTTACAAAAAAGGGAGATATAGAAGAGATAAGTGATATAGGAGATCCCAAAGCTAATAAGTGACAGCCAGGAATTGAACCAAATATCTGACTTAAAACCCCAAATCTTAAAACACTGTGCCTCAGGTGACTAGGGAAGAGCGCTCAGGAGAGAACCTGCGAGCATCACCATTGAGAGAGCAGGGTGACCGCAGGCAGAGCTGCTGCTGCCTGTGTGTGCGTGGAGGAGGAGCCAGAGGGGCAGGAGGAAGGTCAGGAGGACGCTGTGACAGAAGCCCAAGAAGGAGTCACTGTAACAGATGTCCCTGTGCCGAAGCCATAAAGAAATGACACTGAAAAAATCTCCATTGGGTTTTAATACGTTGGAATTTATTGGCAGCCTTGGTGGTTGCTGTTTGGGGTGATGGCAACCGAAGCGAGATAGCATAATGTCTATAAAGCTCTGAGCATAGTAGATTGCATGTTTTAGGTACAGAATTAAAAGGTAGCTTCTGTAATTATGGAGTTAATAGGAATTAAAGTGGAGACAGTATATAAAACTCTTTCAGATCTCTGATTCTGAAAGATTTTAACTTAGATGAGTTGATCTGGATGGGTGTAAATATGGGTATGTTTTTTGAGAGAATAGCATTCCCCTCTAATACTTTTTGCTTTCTCTGTGAAATAGCATATAAGCTTATCTCCTGAGAGTGAGGAGAAGGAATGTGGTAACACAGGGGGCTTGACAAGAGTGGTAAAATTTGAAACAGTCTTTACAACAAATGATAGGGGATGTCGATTAAGCACGTGTGGAAGGGGTGTCGCACGGGGCCGCTGACGGAGACTCAACTGACATGGTTTCAGTCCTCCGGGTGGTCTGATTTTTCTTCAGCAGAACCCAGGAGCGGAAATAAAGATGCGGTAGGGGCAGTTAAATTGATTCAGATTTAGGACGTTGTTGAATGCACGTGCTCTAAAGGCCAAATTTGGGGA
Organism: Pteropus alecto; assembly: GCF_000325575.1. Lineage (NCBI taxonomy): Eukaryota > Metazoa > Chordata > Mammalia > Chiroptera > Pteropodidae > Pteropus > Pteropus alecto. The sequence continues at coordinate 18,599,645 of NW_006442103.1, forward strand.
AGGAAGTAAAGACCATGAAGGTTTGGCTAAAAGAGTGGTTTAAATATGGATCAGAGACCCTGGAATTGATAAAGAATTGAACACTGGAGGAGACCGTAGAGGAAATAAAGAACTGAGATCTTGATAAAATTGAATAAATGCAGTGAGAGTGGGACGTTCTGGTTAGAAGAGGGGAGTTTGAAATACACAAAGGAGTGGTTCTCGGGGGTCACTGGCTTTGAGGTCGAGAAATTGAGAGACTAGACAATGTTGTGGATCATCTGTATGGACATTAAAATTGTCCAGGATAACAATGAAACTCGGATGATGTCGCTCAGGGTTCCAGATAGTAGACGGATTGGGCCTTGTCATGGGCCTTTGAAAAAGATTGACCCAGATGTGTTTATGGGAGCACGTTATTTATTTCCCAGAACATTCCTCTGGTGGTGAAAGTAGCAGCAGAGCCTCTATTCCAGTGTGGATGGAAGGACTTGGGTGTATCTGAGTGGTATCTGGACTGGTCGATGAAGGGAGCCTGTCCACAATAACTGTGTGGAGGAGGTTAAGCAATTTGCCTGAGGTCACATTCCCTGTGGATTCTAAAGGCCACGCTCTTTCCACTGACCCTGGTGTTTTTGCAACAAGATGAGCTGCTTTGACTTAATTTTTATCTTCCCAAATGTTGGGGAGAACCGTTTTATTTTGTTTCAGCTTCTTCAGAGTTAATGAGTTTTTTTAGTGCCAACCATTTACATCCATCCTTCCATCTATCCTTCTGTCCGTCTGTCCATCCGCCCATCCAATAGCAGTTAAACAATTTGAGAACAATGTATTTGGAATAAGTTACACTAAATATAAATGGACTCATTTGCTTTTCTTGTCTTTTGTCATCTCTAGCTGCCTATCCTCACCGTTTGAATCTCTTTTACCTTGCCAATGATGTCATACAGAATTGTAAAAGGAAAAACGCAATCATATTCCGTGAATCGTTTGCTGATGTACTTCCAGAAGCAGCTGCTCTAGTGAAGTAAGTAAATTGTTATGCTCTTTGGGATGTAAGCTTATAAAATTGAGAATTTTCATTTCCTTTTTTATCCATTATTAGTAAGAATTATAATAGTTGCACATGCTTGAAGATCCAACGATATTTTGCCCAAATTGTTCATTGTAACTTTCCTGTGAATATACACATTTTTCTTTTAAAAACTCTTTCTTCCCTTTTTGGAAGATTGTCTGTTATTTACTGTCTGCCTCTTCTCTCCTAACTTGACTATATATATATCTCTCCTGGTCATATTCTTTGGCTGTACTTCTTTCTGTTTTTGTGGGTTTTTTTTTTTACACATTTCTTTCAGAGTCTTTCTAAAATCTTGTCCCTTCCATGAAATCCGTGTAAGTAAACGGAAATGAAAAAATTTATTCCCAGCTCCTTATTGGTGCACTCCATTCTTAGCAGGGTTGTATCCAGCATTTCCTAAAGTGCTAGAACACAGATCTGATATTATTTTTGCCTTGTACTAAATGTTTTTCTTGCATTTCACCCATATTTGTAAGGTGTTCGGTACAAGACACACACATGCCCCCCCACACACACACACAAATTGTAGGATATATAGTTAAATGGAGCAATCAAAATAGCTAAATATTTCCTTAAAATATATATTTATTAGCATAATACATTTCTATAAATAAATGAATATTATATATTATTGATTCATTTGTTAGTATTAACCCTGTCGGAACTGAATGATCCTTGTTGTTTCCTTTGGATTGTTAACTGGAGATATGTACTTTGGTATTAACAAAAGATTAAAATATGTTTCCTACTTGGATACACTAAGTAATCAAGATTTATACACATGTCAGAAGTACATAAAATAATAACAATAATAGCTCCTGGCATTTATTGAGCACTTGAAATTGACCAGATATCTTACCAAGTGCTACGTGTGCTTTAAGTGTCATTTACTCCTGAAAACAACTTTATAATAAAGTGGCTGATACTATTACCCCTTTTCAAGGAGGAGGAAACTGGTTCAGCTTAAGTGGTTTGCCTCAGCTCTTAGCTACCTGGGGGTGGCACAGGCAGTGGGGGCGGGCTCCCATAGAATTCCCACCCAAGCCACTCACACTCTGCCATTCTCGCGTGAAAGCAGCGATGGGTGACACATGAACAAATGGGTGTGGCTGGGTTCCAGTGAAACAGTGTACAGAATAAGCGGCGAGCCAGGTCTGGCCCAAGGTTGGTAGTTCGCCACCCCTTGCCTACAGAGAATCAAGTAATAAGAGGTTTCAGTTAGATAGCCAGATTCAAGTTCAACATAGAAAAGCAGTAGCTTTCCTATATATGCTAGCAGTGACTAATTAAACATGTAAGTGCCAGGCAGGTGATATAGATGAATGAAGTGGGTCTAATGTGAGGAGAAACCCATCTAAAAGAGGCGACAGCTACTCAGTGCTAGTTGGCCGTAGATATGAAGCCAGTGCTAACACATGCTGCAGACCTTCCAGAGACTTCTCTCACTTTTTAAGCTAGGTCAAAATCTGGAGATTTACGTGGATCTCCTAAGTTTTAAATGAAACTAAATCACATTTAAAAAAGAAAATATTGTTAGCCAAACAAAACATACCTGATGACTAAATTTGAGCCACGGGCATCCTGTTAGAGGCCTCTGAATTACATTATTTTATTCCTTTAGTTCCTTTAAGGAGTTACTTAATTTCACTTGATTAAAAGTTACAAGGGAGTGGACTCACTGTCATGTTGAGAGAGGTGACTGAAGAGGGAAACAAGTTTTTTCAGATGGGTTGAGAAATTTTTGCTTTCCAAATAATTATCTAATTATTCCAGTTCCTTTTTATTAAATTTCAGTTTATCCTCTCACTGGTTTGAAATTGCATAGGCTGAGAGCCTGGAGATTTTGCTTTAGACATGCTAGTTATTATTGTCATGAAAATATATGAGAGGGAGGGGCATAAATGAAGATAAAGCATCCTGATAATATTTATTTACCGTTTCTGTCCTAGAGCGCCTAGCTAAGGGACAGATGCCAATCCATCTGAATGTGTACATCATTGTGAGAACAGAATAGTTGAAACTTCAATTTGAAGCACAGGAAGTATCTTTACGAATATCAGTTGAGTTACCACTTGGAACACTGTGGACTGTTCTTCCACTTCCATAACTTTTATTTTTTCACCAATAAGTTTTACACACACACACACACACACACACACACACACACACACACAACGTGTATACAGATCGTAGAGAAGCCCTATAACTGCAGGTTTAATGTGTGTACAGATCGTAGAGAAGCCCTATAACTGCAGGTTTGCTTATATCACATCAGGATTGTGTGGGAGTAGGTGAAACTTTCCTAAGACCTGTTGCTACCCTAGACTTTTATAAAAGGCAGTCATCTTTCCTTTAAAATTCTCATCTTTAATTGAACTGAAAAGTGAACTTAGCGCTAGTTGTTATCAGAGCTTAATGTGTTTTTGCTTTTTATTTGTTCGTTTTGACTGATGATTAAGAGAGAATTGTATGTATGACCTTGGTTTGGAAAAGGTGTCATGACAGATTTGGGGAAATGATGAGCTTGCTACTCTGAAATAAATCCAACATAAGAAGGGTTTCTGATGTCCTCGCAGCTAGTCGTTAGGAAACTGTTTGGAGTTTGGCTTTTGGCAGTTCTCTCGCTCCTACTGCACGGTCAGACTGCGCGTCTGCTGCCTGCGCACTTTCTCCGGGAGGCTGCTCTGCCCGTGGGTCTCCCTGCCACCCGTGTGCTAGTAACTGCTGCATCTGCATCTGGAGTTTTGACCGTCTTCAACTACTTTCTGGGAATTACGGCTTCACTGTTACATGATGATATTCAGCTCAAAATGTCTAAAACAATAATACACCTTATATTTGTATAAAGCCCAACTCCTATAATTTGTGTGAAAATATGTTAGAAATTGAAATGTTATATAGTGTTATTTGGAGCTTAACAGTAACCAGCTTTGCAGGTAAGCAGATCGGATTTTGTTATTTTTTTTTACAAAATGAGAACACTGGAGCCCAGAACAATTGAGACATTGCCCAGAGTAAAAGGACAGTTCAGTAAAAGGGCTGAGACTAGAACTGAGATTTTTCTGACTCTTAGTTCTCTGTTATTTCTGTTCTACCACATAGTCCTCCTAAGCCTAACGTACAGTTTCTTATGTTATAACTGCCCCTTAGTAATTTTAAATTCTTATCCTTTCATTTCTCAGTCACTAGGGGCTGATTCTTCTGCTGTTTCTTCCTCCTCTTCTCTCTACCTTTTAACCTCTATTTGTATTATCTCTATTTGATGTATTCGTATTATTATAACAGCCTTCTAACTAGTTTCTCAGTTTCCAATATCCTTTTCATTCACTTGGGTCTACGTACACAGATTCCAGAGATTTAATGGTTTAAGAGCACAGGTTCTGGAACGAAGGCGCATGGGTTTGAATCCTGTCTCTGCCGCCTCCCAGCTCTGTAACTTTAGGCAATTTAAATTCACCTTGGTTTTCTTCCCTGTACGATGGAGCCAGTAATAGTACCTACCCCACAGAGCGTGGGAGCTGGATGAGTTAGTAATAGACGTGAAGAGCTTAGAGCAGTGACTGGCATACAGTAAACACTTAATAAATGTTAGCTGCCACTGTGATGAGGAGGATGGTGACGGTTACTCCTGCTATTATGACAAGTTACTGTTATCAGATCACTGCTCTAATCATTCTTTAACGTACATTTCTTTATTGCTTTATGAGTTAACAGATTTCATCTTTGTAATTTTGATTCTCAAACTATGTAATTAGGGGCAAAGATTATTATCTTCATTTTACAGATGAGGATATTGATAAATGATATAAACTAAGATAGGTAATCGAACATTAAAAAAACAAGAAGGAATGCGATCATGTCACTCAGCCTTCTCTGAGTTTTTTCCCTTGCAGTACCATTATCCAAGCCCTTTGGGAAGGTACTGAAGTCCTCTGCCGTCTGATCTCAACCTTCTCATTCTTGTCACCAGCTCTCCCCTGTCCCAGTAATGAACCCTTGCTCTAGGCAGATGCTCGTGCTGTATGTTTCAGTATAAGAGCTTGTGAAGTTTACTTCTTGGAGTGTCTCTTTTTTCTTGGGAAGCAGTGGAGTTTAGAAGTTAAGAATGTAATCAGGTTGCCTAGGTTCAAATCCTAGATCTACCACTCGTTAGGCTAGTTATTTAATTTTTCTGTGCTTCATTTTTTTCACTTGTAAAACGAGACTAATAATAATAGCTTGCACATTTCAAGCTAACTGTGCTGTCCTGATCGTTGCTGCTGGTGTTGGCGAGTTTGTAGAAGGGATCTCCATCATGGCAGACCCGTGGGCATGCCCTGCTGGCTCACACACTGGGTACGAATAAAATGGATTCGAAAGAGCCACCCTTCAGCCGGAAGAGATTCAAGGAAATCATTAAGGAAGTCAGCACCTACGTTAAAAAAATTGGCTACAACCCTGACACAGTAGCATTTGTGCCAATTCCTGGTTGGAATGGTGACAGCTGTGCTAGGGCCAAGTGCTAACCTGCCTTGATTGGATAGAAAGTCACCTGTGACGATCGCAGTGTCAGTGGAACCACGCATTCTGTCACCAACTTGTCCAACCGACAAGCCCTTGTGTTTGCCGCTCCAGGATGTCTACGAAATTGGTGGTATTGGTACTGGCCCAGTTGGTTGAGTAGGGACTGGCGTTAGAGCTGAAGTAATGGCTGTTGAAATACGCCATGAAGTTTTGAGTGAAGCTCTTCCTGGGAACAGCGTGGGCTTCAGTGTCAAGGATATATCTGTTGAAGACGTTTGTCGTGACTCCGGTGATTATCCTGAGCCGTCCAGGCCAAATCAGTGCTGGCTGTGCACCTGTGCTGGATAGTCACACAGCCCACAATGCTGAAGGAGAAGATCGATCACCATTCTGGCGAGAAGCTGGAAGATGGCCTAAACTCTTGAAATCATTCATTTCGTTTCTGGCAAGCCCATGTATGTTGAGAGCTTCTTTGACTTTTCCACATCTGGGATTTTTTTGGTTGTTCTCCTGCTCATTGTGAGCAGACGGTTGCTGTGGGTGTCATCAGAGCAGTGGACAAGGCAGCTGCTGAAGCCAACTAGGTCACCAGGTCTGCCTAGAAAGCTCAGGAGGCTAAACGCATATTATCTCTAATAACTTGCCACCCCAGGCGTAATCAGTGGTTGGAAAAACTGTCTCAGAACTTTTGTCTCAATTGGCCATTTAAGTTTAATAATAAAAGACTGGTTAATGCCTCTAAAAAATAAAGTTTGTTAAATTAAAATTATTACATATACGATAGTAAAAGCTAAAGGACAATACAAAACGACTGGTTATGGATAACTGCATCGTAAAAACTTCAGAAGGAAAGGAGAATGTTTTGTGGACCATTTGTTTTTTTGTGTGGTAGTTTTATTAGTTTTCAAAATTAGTACTTTTTAATGGAAACGACCAAAACTCTGTCAGAATTTTGAAAGCCATTAAAAAAAACTTTAATGAAAGAAAAAAAAGAACATCCCTGACCTAGATCCTTTGGCAGCAAATTCACCAAATATTGAAGGAAGAAATAATTCCAATTTATACACACTCGTTCAGAGATAAAAACGGGAGAGGATGCTCTTCGACTTATCTTAATGAGACTAGCATTACCTTGACAGCAAAAGTGACCTAGGAGGGTATGAGAAAATTACAGACCTATCTTACTCATGAACAAAGATGCAAGAAACAACCCGCGTCTAGCAGAACATCAGAAGTGAATAACAGCTTAACCACGTGGGGTGTGTCCCAGGAACGGAAGCATGGTTTAAGATTGGAAAATAAATTTGTATAATTCATTGCGCTTAAAAATTAGAAAAATGGGATGTTGATCTCAAAAGGTGCAGAAAAAGTGAGTGAAAAATTCACTTACTATACAACAAACGAGAAATAAAAAGGAACTTCTTCAGCCCAGTAAACATTTCTCCCAGAAATAACAGACCTGCACAGGTGCCGCCTCGGGAGCAGGACCAGGATGCTGCCCACCAGCGGCGACAGCAGTGTTGCCCGTTAGCTTCCTGGGGGAGTTCCCACGCTGAGTGGCAGGGCTCAAAAGGGCAAGAAAGAAAGGTGTCGGTGGAAGGATTGAAAAAGGAAAAACCAAAGTCTCCATCAATTGCAGATCATGGGATTGTATACATGACAAATGAAGAGTCTGTATGGAAATTACTGGCACGAATTAAGTTTCGCAAGGTTGCTGGACTCAAGTCAAATAGTAGAATTAATTACTTGAACTATGTACCAGAAACTAAGAAAATGAAAAACATTTTAATTCTTTAAACTGGGGGCGGGAGAAATACGGTTCGTTTTTGTTATTCACAGAAATTCCGTTTCATCAAGTTGCCATGAACACAGAATTAGCAAACACCGAGCCCCTGGTCACACTGCAGCCGCTGATCGGTACACAGCCTTGCTTTACGTGTGTTTCTATATAGAGCACTTATTTGGTATGTACATTAATGTACCGTTGATTCCTTATCATCGACCTCGCAGCCGGCGGCACTGTAATGCCCAACCCAAGTTTGATGCCTGTGTTTTCTTTCGGAGGCACATCACAGCCTCCTTGTGCTCAGCGACACTGGACAGAACTTCAGCACTAAGCTTGGAGGCCATTTTAAGAGTCAGCGACAAAAGCATACAAATGCAAGGAAGCGTGGCACTGGATAGACTACGAAAAGGACACCTGTTTCTAGTGTAATAGCCGAAACAGATGGCAGAGCCTCACCTGGGTTGACCTCCCTGGGGAGCATGCACATCAGCCCTCTCGCATTTTCACTACTCTGTACATGTCCAAAAATGGAAGCGTTTACCCGGCACCGTGTTAGAAATTAAAACAGAAATTGTTCAAATATTTATTAGTCACCTTTAAAGCAATAAATGTAAATAACAAAGTTTTTAAATTTTAGAAGAGTGGCGGTGTTTTGCATCCTTGTAGATAGGTCTCTGATATATGGCTGCACAGCAGACAGCTAAATTCTCTTAGATGCCTCTGCACTCAGTCTGTTGTGATATCATATCTTATACAGCCTTAGAACTGCTGAGATTTATCATTACGTATCAGTCAAATTCCAGTCAGGAGAGATAAACCACACACCAGTAATTTAAATAAGGAGAATGTAATCTGAAGAATCGTTAAGTAAGTAAACAGTAAGTAAGGACTAGAGAGAATAAAAGAACTCTGGGGTGTGATGGAATAGTATCTGCTGAAGGCAGGTACTCACTACCCCTGGACCTGAGGGTAGAGTGAGCGGCCCGCCTTCCTCCCAGCTGAGAGTCAGACCTGAGGAAAGTGGATTGCTGTAAGAACATGCCACCTGCCACATAGTGGCTAAGAAACAGGGCGGAGAGCACTTTTCACTTGACTGCAGGACAACCCCCGCCTGCGGCTATGCTAAGTGCTGCCAGGATGCCTGCAGCCTGCTGGTCCACTCTAGGACAGAACCGGAGAATCCCTGCCACCTCTTCCAGCCTCTCAGTCTCACTCTAGGGCCCTCTGTTGGCAGAGGCTCACAATGAACCAAAGGGAAATAGAGTTTGCAGATTTCAGCTCCATTATCAGGAGAAGGGTGGGTTTAGAGGAGACAGGCAGTAAATTACTAACTGGCGCACAAACTTAACAGCAAAGTCATAAAATTCCAAAGTCCGCCAACACCAGCATCAGCAAGGCTGTGGCACCAACATCAGCATGATGGGAGCTCTCATATGCTGTTGGTTTGAGGGTTGAGAGGGATGACCCTTTAAAAAGCTTACTCTGTACACCCTGAGATCTTAGAGTTCCACCCCTAGCTTTTCACCCTGAGAAAACTTCTGCATATGCGTGGAAGATCACTGGAGAGTATTTTTATAGCAACATTTTCGTGGTAATAAAAATTTGTAAACAAACCAGATATTTTTCTGCAGTAAAAATATCTGGTTTGTTTTTCTGTGGCATCTTAGAATTCCAGGCAACAAAGAAAATGTAATGAATTTCATTTACATTCAATAACATAGATCTCATTAAATGTTGATTGAAGTATAAGGGAATATTTATGTATCTATGTTATTCCATTTATATGAAGCACAAATTTGGCAAAAATAACTATTTTTTTTGCATGCCCAGATGTTAAAACTATAAAGAAAAACAAGGAAACAATCACCACAAAAGTCCACCACGTCAGACAGGTGGAAGGGGTACACTCAGATGTTCTGGGGATCTCGCAGTGTTTTAGTTCTTGACCTGGGTTTTGATTACGTGGTTAATTATTTATTGAATGATTACATACCTGTGTTTTATGTAACTTTTGTCATGTTCGTTTCATAATCTCAAAATGTAATCACTTAAAGAGACTGAAGTAGAGCACACACAAAAAAGAGATTTATTTGGACTAAACACGATTTAGAAATTGCAGTATTGAGTAAGTGAATTGAAGAAGCTGGGTCCTTTTGAAATTTAATTAGCAGCCTGGGAGAACAAACTGAATAGTAAACCGTAGAGCAGAACAGAATTCTCAACCAGGTGACAAGCTCTGTGGGATCTTGCTCACTCCGTCTCCCCACCTTCACTAAAGATTCTCTATCCTCAAGAAATTTTTCCCTTCCTGACTTCTTCCCAATCTGGGTTAAAGAATTCTTTGTCTTTGCTACCATTATACCTTGTCTCTTCTGCTGAGTACCAGATACACTGCATTGTAGCTGATTCAAGTGCTTTTTGTTGCTGGTTCCTATCCCCCAGGCTTTGAGCTTCTGCTCCCAGCACAGTGCCTGGCACCTGGTGGTTGATTAGTAAATGCTGATAGAATGGATGGCGGATGGATAGATGGAAATACCGTGGATGCTGTAAAGCACCATTTCTTAAGTACAGGCCTAGGTGTCCCTAGGTGGGACCGTGGATGTGGCTTAAATCTTATAGTAATAAGAAAGTAATTGTAAGCATATTCAGTATCGTCAGTATGATTACCTTATAACAGTTCTGTGACTCATTGTTAGTGGCTGTGTTAACACGTGTTTGTGATTGCATTTTGGCATGAGATAATATTACTTTATCAGAGGCTAATGATGAAAGAGTAAAGATGGCTTCACTACATAAGTAATTACATCAATTAAAGATACTAATGATTTCACCATACACTGAAAAAAACTTTCACAGTTCAAACGGAGAAAAACGAGAAAATAATTGAATAATAATAATAGTATTGTAGACTTGATAAATTAAAAACAATGTCTATATTCAGTATCACGTTTACATTGCAATTTGTAATTGATTTCAACAAAATATAATTATCACTTTAAATTAATGTTAATATGAATACTTGCTTTTTTATATTTAATTTGGAAATTTTGACATAGTTATTGAAGAATTATGAAATGTAACAAATGGAATTATATAAGAGTAAAAAATTATATGGAATTGTGATCTGCATAGGAAATCCAAGAGAATTTACAGACAAAAAAATTTAGCAAGATTGCTGGATACAAACCAACATACAAGAACCAATAACATTTCAATACATGAAAAATAACCAATCAAAAAATCTAACAGGAAAAAAGATAATATTAACAGTAATAACAGAAGCTATGTAAGGTACCTAGAATAAAAGTGTGTTAAAACCTTTATGGTGAAAATTATAAATTATTACAAAAAGATAAAAATCAGCATGTGGATACAGTCCACTTTATTAAAAATCCCAATAGGACATTTTAAGAAACTTGTTATACTGATTCTAAAGTTCATGAATATCAAGCCAAGACTTGATAAAAAGCAGGTAGGACTTAACCTATGAAATACCAAGATTTATTTCTTTTTTTTGGCTGTGGTAACTAATTAAAAGAGTGTGGGATAGACAAATAGATTCAGTGAACAAAACAGCCCAGAAATGGACTCGTACGTGCAGGGACCTTTGTAAATGGTAGAAGTTACATTACAAATCATTGAAGGGAAGGTGACGTTTTCAGTAAGTGTTTCTGGGACAGGCTTTCCACACAGAAAAAATAAAAATTATAATGTTTTCCTTAAACCATCCACAAAAATATATTCCAAATGAATTACTTTGGTGTATAAAACAAAACTTGAAAATGTTAGAAGAAAATATGAAAATTTTTATGACAATTGGGGTAAAAAAGCTCTTTAAGACACGAAGAACAGATAATATTTATGATTTACATCGAAATCAAACTTCTGCATTACAAAAGAAACCATAAAATTAAAGACAGGTGACATACTAGAGAAGATATTTGTTATAGGCAAATAAAAAAGGTAAGTTATAGAATGGGAATTTTATAGAGTAACAAGTTTTTAGAGAAAATCTATCCACATCTAATTTCTGAGGTTTTTAAAGTTTTGACTGCCTTCTCCTTGAGTTGACCCATTATTTAGTCTTCCATTTAGTCAGCAAATATTTGTATTAAGAACCTGCAAGAAGACATAGCACATTGTTCTGATGACATCCCGGAAATAAAATATTGATAAAGAAAAGCTATTCCCCTGAGACAGGCACAGACTTACGCTGTTTAGTTCTGTTTATTTTAACTGCGACACCAGGGCACCTCCTCATCAACTTTATGGTTTGAAATAATTTGCCGATACCTTGCTATTTTAAAAGCTGGGGTGGGTAGAGGTTGCTAGCAAAGGGAGTAACTGTTGCATATCCTAGCGATTCTGCAAGGTCAGACAATTTTTTGTTACTTTTAAGTCAAACAGCAAAGTTTAGAATCAATTGTTTTATGTGTGATAGTGATTGTACATTCTATAGAAATCGAGATTGTGATTAATATTGGCTTAAATAGAAGTCTAGAATGACAAGGTAAGTAAAGTTGTTATTATGGATTTTGTTTTGGTTTCATTTTATCTTAGGAGAATCCCTAAATACTAGGGATGGTTGAATTGTAGAAGTCTGAGATTTCTGTGTTTGCATAGATAAAGAACAGATCTAGCTAAGAATTTAAGAGCTGACAAATTATAGTAAAAATCATTTTACGTATGATGAAGCCTCGCCCCCAAAAAACTTCTTCCTAAAGCCAGACTAAAACCTCTAGTTTTCATATCCATTTCTAATTTAATATGTTATACCCTAGTCTTATTTGTATGTTTTCTTTGCAGTTTTTGTTTTTCTAGCATATTTTAGTTGAGGACTTTGATGAATAGCTATTGGGACTTCATAATGAATACTTTGGTTTGAAAGTGAAAAAATCCAGTTATCATTCATTCATTTACTGTTTAGTGAGCACCTTGTAGGTGTCGAAGAAACAATGATAAATAAGTTACAATTTCTGTCATGAATAAGCTCTGTAGTCTGGTTGAAAAAAACATTTACAGATCATTATGACTTACCGAATGACCATCTATTCCAAAAAGCCCTTTTTTAATAAAACAATTACATTCTTTACAGAATATAAACTGAACCAGCAACAGTGGACATACTAGTATACCAGCTGACATTAACCAGCATGCTGGTGTCTTTAGCACCCTGTGATCTGGGCGGTTAGCCTGGGGCTCTCGAGAGGGAGTGGAGCAGCAGTCTCGAGTCACAAGCTGCCCTGGCTTCAGGTTTAGATTTTCTCTTGAGGAACGGGAACACACTCCCTACTTAGAGCACCAGGAATCCCATCGATAAAGATCAACAAATACTTGCTCACAGAGGACACCAGACACATTGGGAAGGAAACTAGATTTAGACCCCTCACAGCGAGCTTCAGATTTAGAACTACCAGGCTATGTAGACCAACTGTGTAAGAAATGTTAATGAAAGATGAAACGGATAAGATATTTAGACAGATTCGGAAAAGAACCAACAGGGATTCTAGAAAGGAAAAAGATGAAGCTGGAAGAGAGTCCCGAAGAAATTAGGATTGCAGCAACAGGGAGAAGGCGGTGGGAACGTGAAGAGAATATGAGGGTCGTGAACATCCGGTTAGCAGCCAGGAGGAGAGGACTTCGGAGTTCTTTTGAGAACTCTCTGAAAGTGATGAAAAACACAAATCTGCAGATACGAGACGCACAAGATCCAGTAAGCAGGACACATAAAAAAGAAATTCACACCCAGTCATTGCAGTGAAATTAGAAAACAAAAAGTTTCAAAGAGCAGGCAGAGTTCACACCTACTATGATCTCTAAAGAAAATAAAACCAGAGAGGATGGGGAGTAGCGTCACGTTCCTGGTAGGAAGGTGAAATGATAGAACTGAGGGAAACAGTTTGATGGGTCCTCAGAAAGTTAAACGTGGAATTAGCTTCTCATCCAGCAGTTCTACTTCCAGATGTGTGCCCGGAACTGAAAGCAGGGACTCGAACGGACGTTTGCACACCCATGCTCATAGCAGCGTTTTCACCGATAGCCGAAAGAGAGAAGCGACCCAAGTGACAGTTTTCAGGCGCGTGGATAAACAAAACATGCTGTATACATAAAAAGAAACCTCATTCAGCTTTACAAAGGGGAGCATTCTGACGCGGGCTGTGACGTAGATGAACCTTGAAGACGTTATGCTAAGTGGACAAGCCAGTCAGTCACAGAAGGACAAGGATTGTACAGTTCCACTTGTGTGAAGTACCTGCAGGAGTCAGATGCATAGAGACAGAGTAGAATGGTAGCTGTAGGGGGAATGGGAGATGTTTAATGGGGACAGAGTTTTAGTTTTGCGAGACAGTTTTGGAGATTGAGTGCATGGCAATGTGAATGTACTTAACACAACTAGACCGTGTACTTAAAAATGGCTAAGAAGGTAAATTTTATGTATATTTTACCACATTTTTAAAAAAGGAATGAAGCTCTGACACATGCTACAACATGGATGAACCTTGAAAACACTACATTTAAATAAGCTATTCATAAAAGGACAAATATTGTGTGATTCCACTTATATAAAATATCTGGAATAGGCAAATTCATAGAGACAAAGTAGATTAGAAGTTATAAGGAGCTGGGGAGAAGGGGTCGTGGGGAGTTGAATGTTTAATGGGTACAGAGTTTCTGCTTAGGGTAATGAAAATTTTCAGAAATAGATAGTGGTGGTGGTCGTACAACATTGTGAATATAATCAGTGCCAGTGAGTAATTGTACATGTAAAAAATGGTTAAAATGGCAAGTTTTATGTTATTTTACCAGATTTTAAAAAATAATAAAGCAGCCAAACAGGCAGATCACATACACGAGGACTGCAGTTAGACTGAAAACAGACTTCTCCACAGCAGCAGTGGAGCTGGAAGGCAGTTAGGGAACATATTTGTGTAGCGAGGATAGGAAATAGCTGTCAGCATAGATTTGCATACAGAACAAAACTACTTTCAAGAACCAGATAGAGATATCTAGAGAGACAAAAACAGACTATCTACTATCAACAAACTTCTGAATCAGTTTACTCAGAGAAGTTAGCACTGAGAGGGATGATGAGTCATATAGGCAATAAAATATGTGAAATATCTAGGAATACCCTAACAGAAAATATGAGAGACCTTTATTGTATTTTGGAATGTTGAACATAAATTCATAAATATCAATGCTTTGTTGCAGTAAAGAATACTGTATAAACAATTCGTAGGTATTAATAGAATACTTCAAATTAATATATCAGCTGAATATAATTCACATTAAAAATGCCAGAATTTCTCCTCTTTTGGAACCATGGAAGAGTAAGCAACTAAGAATAGAATTAAGAAATGTTTTGAACTATAGTTGTAATTAGGGAAGATAAGTTACAGTTTTGAAGATAATACAGTGTAACGTAAAAATATCAGTGGATCAGAATTTGCAGCCTAGAAAAAAGTTAAATACGTCCTAGAGGAAGCACAGTAAATCAGTGAGGAAAAGAGAAATTATGATATTAGAACAATTAAAAGGAAATCTATTTAGATTAGAGCTCGACTTTACATATTATTCCTCACTAGATTTTAAGTGGATTATGCAACTGAATGTTAAGAAAGTAAGTTACAATTTTTTAAATCTCTGGTTAAAGGACTTTCTGTGTTGAAAAAATGGCAGTGGAGAGTGCCTTTTACTTTAACAGGCTAAATTTTTAAATGATATGTTTTAAAATGTAACAAAGTACAAAATGGGGAAAGATTTGTAATGTTGGCAAAATAATATTTTTACATATAAAACTTAATCATTAGACAAACACTAAAGTATTAGTGAGCAAGTATGCACAATTCACAAGATGAAATACTACCTCAGCCCATTGATCCTAGTTTCGTTAGAGGTGGAGTAACCAGGCATTGTACATGTCCTGATGGGATGCAGTATGAAGCATGTAGCGTCATTTATTAAATATTCTTTCAAAAAATTTGAGCATGGATGTAATCTCTGAGGAAATTCAGGAGTTGGTGAAGCAAATTAAGTGACACCGAAGGAAGCAAATAAGTAAAGGCAGAGTGTGGGACGTTCTGCCGGACGGCTAAACCCTTGACCACAGCAAGTCAGTGATGGCGTGGGAAAAATACCAAGGATGTTTTAAGCAAATTGCTCTGGACTAGAAAGAGACTTAAGAGACGTAACCACATGCAGTGCGTTCACCTTCTTTGGATCCCAATTCGGACAGCCATAAAATGACATTTGGAAACATTCAGGGAAATTTGATTATAGAACGAAGGTAGGTGACACCAGAGCATGACTGTTAATTTTATTAGGCATGTTGGAGCATTGTAGTTCTATGACAGAGTGTTACAGAGTAGGGGTAAAATGACACAATAGCTGGGATTTGCTTTAAAATACTTCAGCGAAGAAGGGGATAGATAAATGGAGAAAATGTGGCCAATCTTAATTTTTTGAATCTGGGTGATTCTGTTTTTAAGTGTATCTGGAATTTTTGATAGTAAAAAATTAAAAGGGGGAAATAGTTGAATAGTTGAATAAATATGAATCAAAGCGAGACCAGTCGTTGCTGTAGAAGAATGGCGAACAGTATATTCATACAGGTAGCAGGAGTGTAAATTGGTACAACACTCTTAGAAAATATTTTGGCATTATTAATGAGAAAGAGACTTTGACCAAAAGGTCCCCATTGTAGCATTAATTGTAGTAACAGAAATCCAGAAACAACCTAAGCATCCAATAGGAGGCAGGCAGTCAGTTGTGGAGCAGTCACACGGTAGAGTATTGTGCAGTCATTAAAGTAATGTTTACAGAGAGTAGATTAGAACGTTGGGAAAAGCTGGTTTTGTTAAGTGAAAAGAATATACAATTATGCGCACACACGCTTATATAAAAAAGGTTTCAAATACAATACTAGCATCCATGGGAAAAAAAAACTAGCAACAGTAATGCCAGAACTAATTGTCTAATATATTTATGATATACCATAAATCCCAGTTGGTGAAAATGAGTGTAGTTTTTCTTTATACTTTTCCATAATTTTTTTTCAGTGTTATATGTACATAAATTTAGTATGTAGTACATATCATATATGTGCTATTTACATATAGTATTTATAACATTTCTATATTATATTTATAATACATGAAATTTATACATATACCATTACATACTACTACATATACTGTACTGTAAAAATAAATACTATGAAAGTACTGTATGTGCTACATGTATGTGTATATATATTTTTTATAATGAGAGGAAGGGTGTCATAAAAATCGTAAGAAAAAATTGGAATAGTGTTCATTTTGATTAATAAATCTCTAGGAAATGTAATTTTCTAGAAGTTTGGTACAGTTTTGTTTCCTGTACATCTGTTAGTAGCGCCCTCACCCCCACAACCGAAAAAAGTCCTTTGTGAACATGTGAGATTATGACACATTATGGACTCTCATGTTTGAAAGGGACCATGAAATTGACATAGCTTGGTTTTTTATTTTTAAAAGTCCTTATGGGTTGGTGGATTTGCTTGGGGAGAGATTTAAGTTTCCAGATTTTTTTTCCATTTTGTCTTTTGACAGATGTGTTCAGAATGTTAGAATGTTCTCAGTCCTCTGACAGATCTGGTAGA
>NW_006442103.1:18616682-18621356 GCF_000325575.1 Pteropus alecto
GATCGCACAAAACCAGTCTGAGCCCTTTTCTTTACAACAGCTAATGAAACCTCCCGGCATTGTTCTTCTGTTTCTTCTGCAGTTCCACATAAGATATGATTTTAATTTTTGCTTTTGGTCATTATTGGTCAAACACTTCTATTTTAACAATTTTCCTGCTAAAATAAGATGACCAGCCTGACACGGAAATCCACCTGTGAAGCAAACAGTAAAGTGATATTTCTCACTGCCACCAGTCTAGATATGTATTTTCATAATATTAAGCAATAGCTTTTTGGAAAACATGTCACAGTGTGTTATTGATTCATATTTTCGACCAAACTTTGAAGAAAAACAAGCATGTGGCATTGCTAAGCCTTGTCTTATTCTGTACTAGTGCAATTGGTATTTTGGACCAGATTCTTCGTTGTTCGATTTCATCTTATTGGAGTCAGCCTGTCTTCCAGGGTGCCAGTTGTGTCAGTAGCCCTCTGAACTTCATATCCATCAAAAAGTTTAGTATGGCACTCGCTTCAGCAGTACATATACTAAAATTGGAACGATACAGAGAAGATTCCCACGGCCTTTCCCTGCGCAAGGATGACATGCAAATTCGTGAAGCGTTCCATATTAAAAAAAAAAATGTTTAATATGTTGTCCAGAGTTCCATCTATGTCATTGATAAAGAGTGCTGAGTGAGAGTACTTCAGGTTTTAGCCCTAGACATTGGAAAATAATTTGGCAACAACTCTCTTTTTAGATTCCTAGTTTGAGATGTAAGTTACCGTTTTTATATATGTCTCACTTTTTCTTTCTCCTCAGGGATCCATCTGTCTCAAAGTCTATAGAACGAATCTTTAAAATCTGGGAAGATCGAAATGTGTACCCAGAAGAAATGATTATGGCATTAAGAGAAGCTTTGAGTAAGTGTCTTTTTCTTTCCTAAAAGAAAATTTGAGTCATTGTTTAGTCTTTAAAATTATATGTATTTTATAGATCTGGTCGTGTTGCTTAATAATATAATATAATTTTGGATCTGGCCTTGTTTGTTTAAAATTAAATACTTATAAAAATCCAAATTAAAATTTAAGTAGAATTGATTTGAGGAGGGTTGGATTTTGTTTTTATTGATGAAAGAAAGTCAAGCATATTAAGTGGTGATGGCCATCTGATTATTTTCCTCCATTTGCTTTATGTTGAGTGTTTAAACTGTTCGTTTTTTGTGTTTAGTAATTACTGCCCTGTCCTCTTACTGCTGGAGAATTTTTTGGACAGCGTTTCAGTTGTCACTAAGTATTTGATAATAAACATATTGTCATTCTTCAGTCTCTTTGTTGGTTTAGATTTGCAGTAAGTTTCTACTTGTTTTTTAAAAAGTTGTTTAGTTCCTATATATTAGATGCATGCAATTAAATCATTGACTGGAAGCTGGCGATATCTGATACAATGACTATTTGACTAGAAATTTGCTTTAAAAATAGCATCTTCTAAGAAGCTGTTAAATTCTTCATTCAAATGTGTTAACTGGTATTTTTAAGCTTCCTGCCGTATTCTCAAAATCAGTAATTTCATTGACTAAAGAAATCATATTTGACAGCTTCTTAGAGATCTAGTAGGTATTTTTAAAAAATGAAAGAAAAGGAAAGAAAAAAACGACACACAGTCTCGGATTGCCTTTTTTCATGCTACAACTTTGACACTGAAGTGGACAGACAGAACAGCTTCCCATAATGCCAGATTGCAAAAACTGAAATGTTTTCCAGGTACCACTTTCAAAACTCAGAAGCAGCTGAAAGAAAATCTGAACAAACAACCGAATAAGCAGTGGAAGAAATCACAAAGTAAGGAACAAAATCTCAACTAATATAAAATTAACTCCTCTTTTTGGAGCAGAAGAAAAATGTAGACCATTTGACACCGTACCTCGCATAAACCATGGGCAAGCCTGTGTTTTCCAGGCCTGGGAGGCTCCCAGTGACTTATACTAAACAAGCCATCATGGAGTTACTTCTTTAAAAAAAAAAACAAACCAAAAACTACTTTTAAACAAAAGAAATGCAGGAAAAGGGTTTAAATGAGTGAAGATTCAAGAGTAGTTGGGGGATTGAAAGAAGAAACTAAACGCTTCATGGCGTCCGGGGTAACTTCTCAGGTTCAAAGATGTGTGAAGTTAGAGGCAGCTGGCATTAAGCAGCAGAGCTCAAGAGGAGACTAGGCGTTAAGAAGCATTCTGTGGGAGCCATGAAATCCTTCAGATTTGGGGATACTCTCTACCAGATTAGACACGGGCCTCAGATCCTGGCCAGAAGCTCATTCTCTAACAGGAGCTCCTGCTGTGTTTATCATGTTTACCCAGCATGAGACCAGGGGAGTGGAACACTGCATGTGATAGGCTGCTGTGGGCCAAACTGAGGAATACTGAGAAAGCCCTGAAGGTGTGGAGGGAACAAGGTAAAAGACAGTGAGACTTGGGAGGTGAAACGAGACACTCGGGATGGTTTTGCTCCGGCCAGCATGAGGCACTCAGCACGATTCAGGGAGCCGCTGACACCCTTTCGGTCATAAGTTGCATGCTTAGGAACAACAGGAGTCACCATTCCAGCCAAAGTTCAACCGCAGTGAGAATGTACTTAGAACTTTTCGTGCCTGTTTTTGTTGTGAACTGAGTCAGCAGAGAAAGAAACCCGAAGCTAAATACGTAGGAATAGAGTTGATGCTTGTGAGTGATTTTCTGCAGCCAGTGCCCGGGGTTAATTGGATGTCGCGCTGCTGAACGCTCTCACTGAGGTGTCGAGAGCCTCTTACGCTCAGTCAGGGACGGAACAAGGTGCTTCATGTAGTGCAGTGTTTCCAAATCAGTAATTCCAGGACTTTATGACTTACAGGGCCTGTTGGAGGTAAGTAGGTCAGTCCTGTCAAAATAATATCTTTTTATGTTGACCATGCTTGGGAGTGTTTATATTTCTTATTCCACTATTTATTCTAGGAATTATACTATGATTTAAGTGTGCATGTTCGACCTGTGTTCAAAAGTACACCCTTAACTATAGAGCTAAAATTTTCCTGAATATTCATCAGCTTTTTCTGTCATTATTCTTAATGATCTTTTGTTTAATTCCAACAGCATCCACGAATCCAAAAGCTGCTCTCAAGTCTAAGATAGTTGCTGAATTTCGAGTAAGTTACAGAATATGTTGAATATGCCAAAGCCTTCTTCACCCTTTTTGTGTTACAGTTTCCCAGGTAGTCCAGTAAGATTTATTTTGATTCAGTTTTACATCAGTTATATTCTGCGTTCTGAAGGGATCCAGACTGGGATCGGATGGCTTGGAGTTTTATCTGTTCCCCTAATGGAAGAAATAAAGGAGTTCTGTGCTGTACCCCCAACGAGGGGTTCATCTTGCTATGAAGCTCTACTAAATTGGCATTTGCTTAGAGTTAGCATAATAAGATTATGCTTATCTAATTAAAATTTAAAGACGGCATAAGTGGACCTTTGTCTGTTTTAGTCTTAACCCTGTATCCATAAATTAGCTTCGAATAACTAAGGAAAAAGATCTTTTAAAATATGTGACTAAAAGTATGCTTTTGACATGAGAATTGATATTGATATCTCTGATTATGAGGCGCTGTGAAGGGTTTTTCCCCTCTTGGAGTTTTATTAGGTTTTAATGGGGAAAGGTGAGCAAGCCAGTGAACTCATAAATGAAATTTGCCTCTGCCCTGCGTTCAGTCTCAGGCCCTCATCGAAGAGCTGCTACTGTACAAGCGTTCAGAAGATCAGATAGAGCTGAAGGAAAAACAGCTGTCAACCATGAGGGTGGATGTGTGCAGTACAGAAACTCTCAAATGCTTGAAAGGTAATACGTCCTCTTAACTAGAATAAGTCAAGCTTTTCTGGCCAGATCTGGTCTTTTCCAGCAACGGGTCTGGCTTCTTCCACAGGGAGCCTTAGGTTGTAGAGAACAGTTGGGCCGGCTCTGGTTCCCAAGTAGCGAAATTTCCTTATGAAACACATACACGTTTCGTATGCATCACAAGTAAATTCATGTCTTAAGTTCTCCTCCTTCACGCTCTACACCTTAAACTTACACAGTGTTCTATGTCGATGATTTCTCAGAGCTGGAGAAAAGTAAATTTAAAAAACCCAAAGAAATAACTTCTGTCATTCTGCTTTCTTGATATATGGGGTTATATGCAGACAGGTGTGTTGCACGTGTGTGATGAACTGGTTTGGGTGTGCTCTGTGATAAGGTCACTGTAATGCCACGTGAAATCCAGTTGCTCTCTTTTCCTTACATTGTTAATTATACGTAATAATCATATTAATAATTTATTAGAATATAAATCTCATGAAAGTAGAAATTATCCTTATTTGTTCACTGCTGTATCCAACTCCTAGAGCAGTGCTTAGTACGTAATAGGCATTTGATAAATATTTTTGAAATTGTGAATAAATGGCTACTTAGATACTCATTTTGGCATCTATTTTGTTCTTGCACCATGCTTTAAATTTAACATGTTAGATATCTGATTTAATCCTCACAACAACCCAGAAAGTATGTTAAAAACCTCTATTTTGTACGTGAGAAATCTGAGGCTTCATAAGGAGATGAGAAGCTTAGCTTGCCTAAGTTACAAAGCCAACGAGGCAAAGCCGAAATTCATAACCATATCTAAAGCCCTGTTCCAACA
>NW_006442103.1:18621404-18624025 GCF_000325575.1 Pteropus alecto
CCGATATGAAAGTATCAGGGTTCTTCAGTTAAGAGAGAAGAATTTTTAGCAAGATTCACACAGAGGTCACTTTATATTCACTTTTCTGAGTCTTAGTTTTCTCATCTAAGAGATGTGTCTTATACACTGTGTGGGGTAAAAGTTAATGGTGCAAGTGAACAGAATCAAGCCTCATTCCGTTATTCCTGAGTAGCAGTGTGGCATCAAATTTGTGACTAAAAACAGTCAGCAAACCTTTTAGTTGGACTTCTTTTGTTTTCCTTAAGTACAGTGCCTTTGGGATGCTTAATCTTGCTTAATCATCTAGCAGATTCACGTAAATCATTTCAATAATGTTTTGTGATTTTTGCGATTCGGAGAAGCTTTTTTTAAGGTGAAACTATGAGACTGACAGTATTATACATGAAGGCAGCAAGAACGGGGTCACAGGTCATCTGGGGTCATCTAATCTTCAAAAGATTAAATATTTTACTTTTTCTTTTTTTATCCTGAAATGAATACTTCTTGTGTTATTTTAGATAAGACAGGTGGGAAGAAGTTTTCCAAAGAATTTGAAGAGGCAAGCGCCAAGCTGGAGGAGTTTGTGAATGGATTAGATAAGCAGGTGAAAAATGGGCCCTCACTAACAGAAGCACTGGAAAATGCTGGAATTTTCTATGAAGCACAGTACAAAGAGGTGAAAGTCGTGGCCAATGTAAGTAGCAGTTAAGAGCTGTCTTGTACTGGTCACTTGCTGTGTGCCAGCGGCAGTTTTATGTGCGTTGTTTAACTCGGTGCGGATGGGCATTGTTATCTTCATTTCGCAGAGGAAGAAGTTACGTTAGAGGAGTGTCGGGAACCTTGTTCAGGGAACACGGCAGGTGGCGGCATCTGAGTTAACACCTGGGTCTTTCTGAACATTAAAGCTCATGCACACCCTCATCATTATGCCTCGTGTCTTAGCGTTTTACAGGGAGTACGCTGGGTGAATATACAGAATATAAAATTAGGCTGAAGTATATGGAATTTTTTTTAACCAGGAAAACTAGATGGAAACATTCTGTTACTAAAGTTCATATAAACCAACTGAATTTAGGGGCCTCAGTCCCCACCTCCACTGGCAGGGGAGTTGATAATTGGACACTCGTCTAATGGCCTCTGCAAGAAACTGTATTCTGTACTTACTCGGTTTTTTAAAAGTTTTACTCACTACATGTGATCAGAAAAGTAAATGGTGGTGTAGATCCCACGGTCCCACCTCCTACACACAATTCCTTTTAACTCATGGAGCTATATTTCCTGGCGCATGCCCCCGTATTTCTGAATTATATGCCCATGTTGTTCTTTATTGGTTCATCCTATTTAAGAAATATCTATTGACTTTTTGATATGACAGATGAGGAGTTAGCTTATACTTACCTGTCTTGCCCTTTCTCCCAATATTATGTAACCATTTGATTGAAGTCTAGTTGAACCTTGAACAAGGTGTGATCAGAGGCCCTGACTCTCCCCACTCCATTTGAACATCTGCGTATAACTTTCAACTTCTCAAACATTTAAGTGCCATGCAGTATCCACTGGGGACTGGTTTCAGGACCCCTGCAGATGCCAGCATTTTCAGATGCTCAAGTCCCTTATGTAAAATGACCTAGAACAATGCACACAGTGGCCCGCCTCATCTGCGGATTGAAAATAAGTGTTTTCGACTTATGGTTGGTTGAATCTGCAGAGACGAAACCAAGGGGTACAGAGGGCTGACTGATCAATTGTATATTTATTGAAAAGAATGTGTAAGTGGACCCGTGCGGTACAAACCGCCGGTGTTCAAGGGTCAGCTGTACCGTACTGTTTTTTGACCACTAACTCTAGACTCTCTCCACTTTGTGAGGTGAGATATTAATATCCTCGTCCTTTCCCATTCGTTTTCATCTGTCCTTTCGGTTTCCCAGCTTCCGAACTGTACTTTACTTTTACATTGTGAAGGTTGAGAATATTTAGATTCTGTTCTGTAATCATAATTGTCTTACTTCCTTGCTCTAAAGGTTGAAAATTAATAAAGCTTACATTATAACTATATAAATATGTTCACTGCAAGGTCTTATGGTAACTGTGGTTATATTACAGATGTTTGGTTTTTTCCTATAGAATTTCTTTTTTTCTTACCCATCCCTCCCCTTCTCCGCACCAACCTCCCCCCCGCCACCCCTAGCTCTCTGTCACATCGATATTCTGAATCTGCATTTCCCCCAGAGGCCCACCCACCTGAACTTCATTCTCCTGCTGCAGTTTTAGGTCTCCAGGTCTCATCCGAGGACTACGCCACTGTTGTCCTCGTACATGCTTCTTGTCGTTGGTTTGTACCTTTGTATTCCTGTGCTCTTCATTTTATAGGAGTCTTGTGAAGGAGAAGCCATGAATAAGAATGGTCAGCCCCTATTCAGATTGACCAGTTTTTAATAGCAGAAGATTCTGTCCATAATCACAACTTGCATTTATTGTATTTCTTTTTATTTTCCTTTGATTGAAAACAGTTCTTCAGTCTTTTTTTTTTTTTTTTACTTTCATGACCTAAATATGTTTGAAGTCAAATACAATGTTCCCCAATTTGGATTTATGTGCTGTTTCTTTGTGATCAGATTGAC
>NW_006442103.1:18624051-18635463 GCF_000325575.1 Pteropus alecto
GGAAGTGATCGTGTTCTCATTTCATCCTTTCAGTTAGCATACAAGTTTGATGTATTTCACTACCTATAATATTCCCTTTGATATCTTTTATTAATGTGGAATCTTCTAGGCTTCTAGAAAAGTTCTCCCTTGGTAATTGCTGTGTGTACCCCAAAAAGATATGTTGACACCCTACGCCCTAGTTAATATAAGTGAATGTGACCTTACTGGGAAACGGGGTCTTTGCAGATGTAATTAAGGTAAGGCTAGGTCATTCCAGCGGGCTTTATTCCATTATAACTGGCGTCCTCACGAGAGGAGGGAAATTTAGATACATACACACAGGGAGAGCATCATGTGACAACTGGGACAAATATTGTAGTGATGCAGCTGCAAGCCAAGGAAAGCCAAGGGTTGATGGCCACCACCAGAAGCTAGGAGGAGGCACAGGAGGACTCTGCCCAGTCTCAGAGGGAGCATGACCCGCTGACATCTTGATTTTGGACTTCTAGCCTCCAGAATTATGAGACAATAAATTTCTGTTGTTTTAAGTCACCTAATTTGTGGTATTTTATTACCACACCCTAGGAAACTAATAATAGTAATTAGTAAGTGTTCCGTGGGGAATTATTTTGCAACCATGTAAATATGTTGTTCCTCATCAAACTTTCAATTTATTCGTTTGTTTATATCAATGTGGACTCATAGAGTCCTATTTATTCATTGTTTTAATTTATTACCGGTACTTATTTTGATGCTAGAATCGTCCCAGATTTGGCCAGTGACAGCTCCTTTCAAGCTGCTTTCCTTGTTCTTTTGCTGTGTCCTCATCAGTTTTGAGCATTACTTTTGGAATGAGGTGTCTCACGCGTATCGTGCACTTTCCCACCAGCCCTGGGATCGGTCATTTCTCCAAGGATCCCTGGTTCCTTTTAGTGAAGAAACATACTTAGAAACCAAGATCTGAGTGCCAGGTATACTCATTACTGTTGGGCTAGCACTGCTGCCAGACCGTGTCAGTGCAGAGTTGGGAAACATGTACGTTTGTATGTGCGCACTTAACCTACATACACACGTAGTTACACCTGTGTTTATTTCTGTATCTGTATACATATTGAAAACCGCGAGTTCATGCCGTTTTCTCCAGTCCCAGTGCAACACCACAAGGTCTGTTCTAGTTTTCTTCCTCCCCACATTTGTAATTGCTTTTCTAACAGTAAAACTCTGCTCCCTGGTCTCCAGCTCACGCATCCGGTCCAGGCCCTGTGTGTAGCCCGTCTCCCGGGACTTCCTTCTCGCCCCAGGCACCTCCCGGGGCTTTCTCTTCGTCTTCCTTGGACGTCGGCATCCCGTGCGATGCCTTTCCCCCATGTAGACACTTGCCTCACCCCTTTCAGCTCTGTTTTCTTACTCGAGGCCACCAGTGCGTCCCTGTAACCTCTAGATAGTGGTTTTGAGCTGAACCGTTCAAGAAGAGGAGGAGGGATTTTTCTCTATTTTTTTTTTGAACCTGTAAAGCAGCTGTTTGGTTTTCATCAGATAATTCCAATACTGGTTTCACCTGTTGTGAGTCTGTTTCTTTTAGATCATTTGGTCTCCTCTCACGATGCCTGCAGATTTTTTATTGAACGCTGAACATTGTATGGAAAGTATTTACAGCGTCTCCAAATGATTTCCTCTAGGAGGGACTCGCCCTCGCCTTTGCTAGGCAGATGTCCCGAGAGCCTATCACATTAATCAGATTCGAAACTGAACTGACTCAAGGCCGGGTTGCAGCTTGGCAAGGCTTTGTCTTCCTCTGGTCCATCCTGCGCCTGGGGCGGTCACTTGGGTGGGGCCCCTTGTTGTCCTATGTAACCGATGGGCTTAAGAATGGATAAGAGTCAGCAGAAGAGAGAATTAATGAATTAGAAGACTGGTTATTGGAAAATGTCTAGAAGGAAGCACCGAGATAAAAAGGATAGAAAATATAGAAAGGAACATTTAAAAAAAATAGAGTAATTTGAACTCTAATCCTTGTTTCCCCAGCACCATTAGACTCCACTTTGATTTTCAGAGATTTTCTTCTTGGCTTTTTAATTTCCTCTTAAGTAGAGCTTCAGAATTCAGCAAATATTTTGAAGGGAAAAACAGTAGCATATTGTTGAGCGGTTCTGTCCTTCCTCTTACATCAGAATCTTGGCCTCCAAGTATGTAATTTTTATCTGTTAAAAGCTCTGCTTTTTTTCTATATACTTAACAGCGGTCCTCTGCCTTGTCCTTTTGTTTGAATTCTCTAAGTCTTGCCTGCCTCCCCCGAACCAGAACCCTAGGAGAACAGGTAGCTGCAGAATGCCAGCCTCGCTCTGCTCATCGTTTCCCCGTGCTCTAGGATTTAGCACTCAGGTCTCGGTTGCCTCAGCCCTCCAGTATGCTCACATGTGTGTGCACACACGTGCGTGTGTATGAATAGGTATGTGTAAACATCTGGCTTTTCTAGTTCTTGGTGGGAGCATTGCTCTGATACGAGCTACTCAGTTATATCCAGAAGCAAAAGCTCAGTTCAATATATTTTTTTCTGTTCCATTGCATTTTAAAAATAATGCTTTTTGAATGAGCAACTAAAATGATTTTATAATTTAACGATTGAAGACTCTTAACAAAAAAAGCAAAAGACACGCATCTTTACGGCATTGGCAGTTTACATCATCAGATCAGTGGGATTTGAGCCAGGCGATCAAGGGCAACGTCAGGAGTGAGACATCAGACAACAGTCTGGTGGGTACTGGAGGGGAGGCAGGAGGGAGGGTGTCGAAGAGAGTAAAGGGGGTCAGATATGTAGTGACAGTGGAAGGGGGCTTGACTTTGGGTGGTGAGCACACAGCGGAATACATAAGGTGATGTATTATAGAATTTTGCACCTGAAACTATTATCTTACCAATGTCACCTCAAAAAATTTAATAATTTTTTTTTAAAAAAAGTGGTACATCATATTGATTGTCTGTACCTTCGATATGATGTGCGATGACAGTAGCACTTTACGTCTGTGGTCTTCTTCCTAAAAACCCATAACCTCAGTTTAATCATGAGGAAAATCTCAGTCGAAGGCCATTACAAATTACCTGTCAAGGTCATCAAAAACAAAGTCTAATAAACCGTCACAAACAAGAGCTTAAGGAGACATAACTAACTATACTGTGGTCTCCTGCATGGAATCCTGGACCAGAAAAAGGACATTAAGTAAAAACCGAGAGTATCTGAATAAAGTATGGCTTTAGTTAATAATAACAACTATCAAGATTGATTTGTTAGTTGTGACAGATGTATCATACTATAATGTTAGGTGTTGATGATAGGGGAAATTGGGTGTGGGACATATGGGAACTCGCTGTATTATCTTCGCAGTAATTTTGTATACCTGAAACTTCTAAAATAAAAGTTATTATTATTTTTTAAATAATTTCAGCCTCTCAGGCTCTGCTTTATCGATGGATTTGAGTTTTGTTTGTCCTTGCTATATCTCCAGTACTGGAAGAGTGGCCAACACATTTAGGCTCTTGACAGATGTTTGGTCGGTTGGATGGACAGAAGAGAGCAGGGGAGACCGAACTGCAGAAACCTCTGGGTTTCCAGCTCAGGCACCCATGGAGATATTCACTTAGGGAATACAAAAAGTGGAGGTGGGGACTACTCCATGCTCGACAGATGATGATATGTTCTTGTTTCGTACCAGTGATCTTGTTAATGACAATGAGGAAACCTGATCAAAGTCAAAATGGTAGCTTCCTGGTCTTTTTCACAAAGAAGTAAACTCTTCTCTCTTTTTTTTTCTTTTAGGCGTACAAAACCTTCGCTAATCGAGTGAACAATTTAAAGAAAAAGCTGGATCAACTGAAGTCCACCCTTCCCGATCCAGAAGAATCACCAGTCCCTTCCCCAAGCATGGACGCTCCCTCCCCAACTGGTTCTGAGTCTCCTTTTCAGGGAATGGGGGGCGAGGAATCCCAGTCACCAGCCGTGGAGAGTGAGAAATCTGCTACACCTGAGCCTGCAACAGATAACCGTGATGTGGAAGACATGGAACTCTCTGATGTGGAAGACGACGGGTCAAAAATCATCGGTATGTCCTTAGTGATTAGTAGACAACTTGTTCCGTATTTGTTTTGCTTTCCCACCAGTAACTCTGTCCCAGGCAGGTGTGAAAAGATAGTTCAGTCCTTATCAGAACTATATAGGCCACCGAGGCAGCGCTGTCATCTCTAGAGCAGCGGTTCGGGGGGCGATGTGCCACATTAGTTTAGAATCCTTGCTCAAGGTCTGTGTGGTTCCCTGTGGTGGCCGCTGAAAGCGACATGTCAGTCAAGCGTTCGAAATGCAGCTTGTCCAGCTTGAGATGTGCTCCGGTTTTAAAATACACACTGGATTCTAGAAACTTAGCACCCAAAAGGAGTGAAAATACCTCATTAATGATTATATTCAGATAAAGTATATTAAAATTAATTTTATCTGGATTTTTTCCGATGTGGCTACTAGAAAAATTAAACTTACATGTGTGACTTGAGCGATATTTCTGTCGAATAGTACTGTGTTGGAGGGAGGGGCGCTTACACAGGAATTCCTTATTCTCCGTCACTCTTGACCTTCAAGATTCCAAAGCCAGTTTGTTGACCACACTTTCAGAATTAACCTGGACCGGTGAATTGTTTCTCTGACATCCCCAGCTTTTATAATTATTAGGGGGTTTGACTTCTGTTCAGTGTAATGCACTATCCATATAATGTGTAGCCTTTTCAGTATTAGAAAGCATCTAGAGTTAAAACACTGTGGTTTTAAACTAGTGCTTTATTACAGCCCCCGTAGGCCAATTTCTGGAAGCCACAAAAAAATATGATAAAATATATAGAGTTTCTACCCTTCAGAAAGTTCTCGGGCATGAAAAGACAGGACAATTTATGACAAATATCATTAGCGAAGACAGAACACAAATGTTGTACCAATGATATGCTTCCAAAAATGTACAAATTTAATGCACAGATACTAAGAAGATGCAAAGAGATCATTAAGTAAGCTAAAAGACGAATTGGGGAAATTCGTTTTAAGCAGGCTTTGAAGTCAGGAAGGATCATAAATTATAAAGGGAATGACTTCTTAAATCATGACGTGAGTGGTTTTCTCTAAAGCACAGTGCTTTTTACCCACACATCAGGAAATATTACTATTTCATACTGGAAGCAGAGTCTGAAAAGTAGGACGATGCAATAATATCTGTTTCCTTTGTTTAAATAGTAGAGGACAGGAAGGAAAAACCTGTAGAGAAGGCAGCCGCATCCACTTCTGCTCCTACAAAGCCAACGGAAAGTGTCCCGAAGACCTCCTCGTGTACCCCGGTGCCTGCGCCCATGACAGCCACCCCTCCTCTTCCAAAGCCTGTGAATACTGCTCTTCTGTCCCCTTCTCCAGCATTGGCTTTGCCAAACCTGGCTAATGTGGATCTGGCAAAGATCAGTTCCATCCTTAGCAGCCTGACATCAGTCATGAAAAATACTGGTAAGTGAGCCCAGTAAGGGAGATAAAAGACTAACTTCCATCTTTGTAAGTGAACCACCAGTCTGGGTTTTTGTTGATTTTTTAAAATTAAAAGTAATACTTTTAAGAAGGAAAATAATTAAATACTTGGTCATTATAGAAAAATTAGAAAATAGAATAAAATAAATATCCATAATCGCACTACCCCAGAGGAAACCACTGGTGTCTAACCTTACAAGTGTATGTGTATATGAATGTTTGGGAGATTAAATATTTGTAATAAAGTTTCTGTCAGTTATTGAAGCATATTGCATATAGTTTCAAAACCAGCTATTTAAAATTTAGCTATATAACATTTGGTTATTTATTTAAACCTTTTTATTATTAAACATCCAGTAAGTTTCCAATTTTTCACTGTTAAAAGGAATACTGTGATGAACAATCTTGGTGCCAAAATTTTACTCACAACCCTTCCTGTAAGGGTGGATGACTATGTAAAGCTTTTTTTTTTTTTTTAATGGAAATTTTGATGAAAGTACAAAAGTAGAGCACCTCTGGTATCACTCATACTTATCCCCCATCTTCAACCGTGTGAGCACGTGGCCTACACAATCCTGATTATTTTGAAGAAAATCTGTTATTTCATTTCTTCATAAATACTTAAATACATATTTCTAAAAGATACTAAAAATAGCAGCTCGTAGGTTTTTCAAGTCTTTTCATGTTATAACTAAAACGCTCTCCAGAAACTGATTATGTTCCAAGTACTACGTGAAAGTTCTCGTTGTTCCTCAGCTTCTCCCAAACTATTTTGTTTTGTTTTAATCTCTGTCAAATCTAGTCTTAAAACATCATTTGTTTTCATTTGCATTCCTTCGATTAAAGATATGGTTAAAATGTTTTTCGTTTGCTTATTTATTTCTCTTTGTGAAATACCTGTTTATAATTTTGATCATTAAGAAAATAAAAAATTATTTTATCTTTATATACATTTTCTCTATGTTAAAAACCAGTCCAGTGTTTTAAAATGTAAAAATGTGAAAGAGGTTGCTTATATAATCTCATTTTATAGGCCATTTCAAAAGTAAATAACTAATCACACAGACTTAGGCAATGGCAGGGTTACACAATTGCAGTGGTTCTGATCGTGCTCAGCTGGCAGTATGTATCAAGCACCTGCAGGGCTCTGGAGGTCTAGGTTTCATTCGGTAGAGGAAAAAAATAGGTTCTTTAGCCTCCCATCGGAGCTCTCAAAACGACTGGAAAACATATGAAAAAAACTTAAGATGTGTCTATTTTAGGGGTATTCCAACTAGACAGGAGCAAATCTTAATTTAATCTTCAGATTGCTGTGTTTGTACAAGCCACGATATGGACCATTTGCGAATCGGTCACAGGAATTGCTGTTAAACATGCCCAACTTGTTTTGAGTAGAAAGTATCATTGATTTAAAGGTCCTTTTGAATTGCATTTTGAGTTCCTCTTTCTGCCACCAGGGGTCAGTCCTGCATCAAGACCGTCTCCTGGAACTCCGGCAAGTCCCGGCAACCTCTCCAGCGGTCTGAAAACACCCGCACCTGCCACGACGGCATCGCACAACCCTCTGGCAAACATCCTCTCAAAAGTGGAGATCACCCCAGAGAGCATTCTCTCTGCTCTTTCCAAAACCCAGACACAGTCAGCCCCGGCACTGCAAGGTAAACTCACCTGTGCCAGGGGGCTCAGATGACGTGTGTCCCTGGCGTAGTCCTGGATTCCATTCCTGAGAGATCCAAAGCTGCGAAATGTATAGAATACAGTTAATTCATTATTCTCTTTATATTTATTTATCATCTACGACCTGGCATTCATAGAATCATAAAATGTCCAAGCTGAAAAAGAGACTTTAGGTATCATCTAGTCTGATCCCCTCCTCTTCAGGTGAGGAAGTTAAGGCTCGGTGAGGTGATGTGACCTGCTTAAGGTCTCACATCTACCTATTCAGTGATGACCTGAAACCAGAAGCAAGATTTCTTGACACGTACGCCATGACAGCCGTAGGGGCTGCGTGTATCCCAGCTCTTAGTACAGGTTAGTATACGTTGAGGTTTACATATTTTAATCTTAACCGAAGCTGAAGACAGTAGGAAAGGTCAGTGTACTATCAATATTTCATGAGATAACGACTATCTCATTTTTTATGTCCTGATGTTTTATAGAGGCCTCGGTAGATATCGAGTACATCTATTTTGTTTTTGCCTACATTTAATCGCTACTTTAACTGCTATATTCAGCTTTGCTGATTATATATTTTGCACCTGAAACCGTTTGTTTCCAGCATTTTTTCATAAAACGTACCTGCTCTCTGTTCTCAGACACTCCAGATACTGGTGCAACCTTTTTTAAGCATCTCAGCATAATTACACAATGAATTACAAATACCAGAACAGTATCTTTAATACAGTGATTTACTCTGTGTTAGTAGTTCTCAACCCAGGAGCCTTCACGGGACATTTGGCAATGTCTGAAGACATTTTCGTTTGTCACATCTGGGGTGGGGGTGGGGTGCTGCTGCATCTTGTGAGTAGAGGCCAGGGAGGCGGCCAAACATCCCACAGTGCACAAGGACGCCCCACAACAAAGAGGTATTGAATATTGGATAACAATAAAAACCATGCACCATTATTTAGAAGTAGATGGCAGTTAAAAATGTAACAGGAATGGATCCTTAAAATTCTTAAGACCTTTAATCTCTTAGCAAATATGAATTAAAATTAAAATTTTGAAGAAACAGTGACTTAACTATTATATGAAATATTTTCTTTCACCGTATCATTATAAAGGAACAGTTTTAACATGATTAAGAACTATAAATTTGGGTGAAGTACATAAGTTTTCATTTACAATCCAAAATTGGGTAAATTTTTCAAAATACGTTTGAATTTATAGGACTTTCTGTTATTTTTTTGTCAAGTGTTTTTCTAAAAAGTTTTCTACAGGCACAGTTTGCTTTGGTGGACCTCGGCCTTTCCCCAAGGAATTCTTTCTCAGTGCTTCTGAGAAGGTTTTGTGTCAGTGAGTGGGGTGACTCTACCCATGTCAGCCTCAGTAGATCAATGATCCTTGAGTTTTTCAAGCTCTGAGGCGAGGACTGTGTTTTCTTGTGAAAGGATCAGTGCCCCGATGGCCTAGCTTTATAAGTCTTTGTGGTATATGTTTGTATGTTTATTATTGCTACATTTTACCGCCAAAACTGATAGCTAAGAGCATTGTTTCTCCAAAGGTCTAGCAAGAGATCTTCTTGTAAACGTCCCTGTTCAAATAAGTTTCTGCAATTTGCAGATGCCATCTCCCTCTTGAGAATAACAGTGTTCGTTACTAGAGGCAGTCGTGGTTGGACAGGAAGGGCAGGGCAGAATATCTGTTCGGATTTAGAGAAACAGTTCCACAGATCAAACATTAAGAAACCCTGGCTTAAAGTGTTGTTTTAAGAGTAATTTTGCTTCCTTTCTTTTTCTGCTTTGTCTTGTTTAAACCATGAATGATTCTGACACTAAAATCTCCCCCTTCCTGTTGCCTTTTATCTTGCCATGTTGGACTTGTTTCATGACTGTACTGGAAACATTTCGGCGACGTGCTCTCTTTATATTGACAAATAGATCCAGTGTTTTCTGGGACATTTAGCCATTGCTTGTTTGGCCTGGATTCCCTTTGGCCTCTTATTTTAATGTCTATCTGGTTCCCACTGGAATGAGTGAGAATATCCTGTTAGCTTAAATTGTTTTTATTGTAAGGTGGGGCGTTGTTCTTTCTAACTCCTCTAATCCTTGTTTCTGCAGGCCTGTCATCTTTACTTCAGAGTGTTACTGGGAACCCAGTTCCAGCCAGTGAAGCTGCTTCCCAGAGCACCGCGGTTTCCCCTGCCAACACCACGGTCTCTAGCGTGAAAGGAAGAAGTCTGCCCTCCGGTGCCCAGCCCTTTATTCCCAAAAGCTTCAGCTATTCTCCCAATTCATCAGTATCTGAAGTGTCTTCAACTTCAGCCAGCAAGGTCTCGCTTGGGCAAAGCCCAGGTCTCCCAAGCACTACTTTCAAGCTGCCGTCCAACTCCCTGGGGTTCACAGGTGCCCACAATGCTAGCTCTGCTGCCCCTCCTTCTGAAGTTGCCATGTGCCAATCTTCAGAGGTCTCCAAGCCAAAGCTGGAGTCCGAGTCCACCTCCCCGAGCCTGGAAATGAAGATCCACAACTTCTTAAAAGGTAATCCTGGTTTCAGTGGCTTAAACTTAAACATCCCGATCCTGAGCAGTTTGGGGTCCAGCGCCCCGGCAGAGAGCCATCCCTCGGACTTCCAGCGGGGCCCCACCAGCACGTCCGTCGACAACATCGACGGGACCCCCGTGCGGGATGAACGGAGCGGGACGCCCACCCAAGACGAGATGATGGACAAGCCCACATCCAGCAGCGTAGATACCATGTCCCTGCTGTCCAAGATCATCAGCCCTGGGTCCTCGACCCCCAGCAGTACGCGGTCACCGCCCCCCGGGAGAGAGGAAAGCTACCCCCGGGACCTCTCCAATGCCGTGTCCACCTATCGTCCCTTCGGCCTGGGCAGCGACTCGCCCTATAAGCAGCCTGCCGACGGCATGGAGAGGCCGTCGTCCCTGATGGACTCCGCACAGGAGAAGTTCTATCCGGACACGTCTTTCCAGGAGGACGAGGACTACCGGGACTTCGAGTACTCGGGGCCGCCCCCCTCTGCGGTGATGAACCTGGAGAAGAAGCCGGCCAAGTCCATCCTGAAATCAAGCAAGCTTTCGGATACCGCGGAGTACCAGCCGATCCTGTCCAGTTACAGCCACAGGGCCCAGGGCTTTGGGGTACAGTCCGCCTTCCCTCCGGCTGTCAGGGCCCTTCTGGACTCCACTGAGGACTGTGACCGGCTCTCAGCTTCCCCTGGGCTGCTTGGTGCCTTCGGTCTGAGAGGGAACGAACCTGGGTCTAACCGGTCGCCGTCACCCAGTAAGAATGATTCGTTTTTCGCCCCCGACTCCAACCACAACAGCCTGTCTCAGGCGGCCCCGGGGCACCTCAGCCTGCCCCAGAAGCAGTACCCGGACTCGCCGCACCCCGGCCCACAGCGCCCCCTTTTCTCCCCGCAGAACACGCTGGCCGCCCCCGCGGGCCACGCGCCCACGTCGGGCGTGGAGAAAGTTCTGGCCGCCACCATTTCCACCACGTCGACAATTGAGTTTAAGAACATGCTTAAAAACGCCTCCCGAAAGCCCTCGGAGGATAAGCATTTCGGCCAGGCCCCCAGCAAGGGCGCGTCAGGCGACGGCGTCGGCCTGTCCAACCTCGCGCAGCCCAGCTTGACGGCCACCGACCAGCAGCAGCAAGAAGAGCACTTCCGCATAGAGACCCGGGTGTCCTCCTCCTGCCTCGACCTGCCTGACAGCACGGAAGAGAAGGGGGCTCCCATAGAGACGCTGGGCTATCATCACGCGCCCCACAGGAGGGTGTCCGGGGAGCCCATCCAGACGGTGGAGTCCGTCCGCGTGCCCGGGAAGGGAAACAGAGGACACGGGCGCGAGGCTTCCAGGGTGGGGTGGTTTGACCTGAGCACCTCGGGCAGCTCTTTTGACAATGGCCCCTCAAGTGCCTCCGAGTTGGCATCCCTTGGGGGTGGGGGCAGCGGAGGCCTCGCGGGCTTCAAAGCGGCGCCATACAAGGAACGGGCACCCCAGTTTCAGGAAAGTGTCGGCAGCTTTCGTTCCAACAGTTTCAACTCAACATTTGAGCATCATCTCCCCCCGGCCCCCTTGGAACATGGGACGCCGTTCCCGAGAGAGCCGGTGGGGCCGGCGTCCGCCCCGCCCGCCCCCGCTAAGGATCACGGCGGCGTCTTCCCCCGGGAGGCGGCCGCTCACCTGCCCTCCGTGGATCTCT
>NW_006442103.1:18635931-18642353 GCF_000325575.1 Pteropus alecto
CGGCGGCCTCCCCCTGGGTCCCTCGCACAGAGACACCATCAACCGGAGCGGTATGATGTTGCGGAGTCCCCGGCCGGACTTCCGGCCCAGGGAGCCTTTTCTCGGCAGAGACCCGTTCCACAGTTTAAAGAGACCCAGGCCACCTTTCATTAGGGGCCCTCCGTTCTTTGCACCAAAACGCCCATTCTTCCCTCCCAGGTACTGACGGAAAGAAACCAGGGGAAAGGCATTCGGAACAGTCTAGAGAGCATTGGAAGTAGGGATTTGGTTTATTATTGTTTCTATTTGTTTCCCTCCTTTGATTTATTTTTTTATTACAACAGAGGGCCTCCCTCCCGACGTCACACATGCCTGCATTTCACTCTCCCACCCAGGCCCCCCTCCTGCTGCACTTAACTACCTTCCCACGGCCTTTGTATTTTAAGGGGGGCGGGGGGCGGGAGCAAGTAAACAAACACAACCGAAGCCACTGCCTTTGGCTGGGGAATTGAGGGGCGGGGAGGAAAACAAATCTTACTTTACCCCAACTATTGAAGAGTATTATTACATTTGAAATAAAACTTCCATCAGTACAGATAATGACATGTGCCATGTCGGGATGTTATTTTGGGCCTGGCTTCTCAGGAGTCGATGGAAGGGTTCCCATCCGGTCTCTCTCCAGCTCAGTTAACTGCTGTAACCAGCTCGGCTCCCGCCCCTGTCTGCTGTGCCCTGCTGACAGCCAAGAGGTGTTACGAGCGAGGAAATGTGGGAGACCCTGGACCTGTCGAGCTGTTTGGTTTTTAAAGGCATGTTGAAGTTGAGTTCTTTACCTTTCTCCTAAAACCTTAATGAAAAATCAGCCTCTTCCGAAGTACTATTAAGCAGGAAGTTGAGGAGATAACAAACCTTCTACCCTAGTAAAAAAAAAACTTTCCTCTTTATCTTTGGAATGAAAGAGGGGGCCGGGTCTGATTCGAGGTTAAAGTAAGGAGTAACTGCAACGGAGAGAGTTAGGGAAAGGCAGCGGTGACGGCGGCTGACCTACCCCGTCCCCCGTGACCGTTTCCGAGGTGGTTTCACGGGCCTCGCACCACGCTCTCGCTTCCTGCTCTTCTTTCTTGACTTTCTTTTTCTCCCTCAGTTTTTACTTCTGCTTTGGCCGGAAAGAAAATCACCACAGTCGACAGTTGTCAGAAAGGTGCAGCCGAAGTGTCCTCCCTGAGCTTTAACCATTTCCCGCGGCGCCTCCCTAACGGCAGTGAGACTGGTTGGTTTTCACTGCCGGGGAGCGGGGACCATTTGTCTTCACCTTTCCTTTCCCTGCCCTTGTCCTGTGTTCTCCCGTGTTCCTGGTTTTCCAGAGGACGAGGAAAAAATGATGTTAACACCTCTTCAGATGTGTCTTAGTGGCAAGGGGGTGTTACCGTCTGTACAGAGAAACAGGAGGACCCGATAAACCCAACTTTACCCCACTCGGCAGATGGCAGCTTGTCACATATCGGCGTAAGCCTCATCCCCACCTCCTGCTCCCAGCAGGAAATAAGAATATTTCTGCCCTTAGTCAATTCACGTGACAAGTTCTGTTCTCCTCCCTGAACTGAAAGGCTTATTTGTGTTTCTACAACCAGTACTGGGAAAAAGACAATCACCGCACTTCAAGTGTTTATATCTTTATATCTAGGGACACTATTTTTTAGACTTAGTGTCTTAACCCCAAGGTACACACTGGTAATCTCCAGCTAGATGAGTAAAACAATATGTGTTGAGTTTTTTAGAGACTCCTAGTAAGTTTTATATTTTCTTCCAAGTTAGTATAGAACTAACTAGGAAGTGATGGGGATTGCTTTGGATTCCTGCAGTGACATATTAAAGGTGGGCGGGAGGGGGGAGTGGGCAATGTAGTGATCGACCGATTGTGATCCTTTGTGTCAGAATAAACTTGATTTTCAGATGAAGAGCAGCTTAAACGAGATGCGCATCATAGTTGGGGCGTTCTGCGGAACGTACTCCATGTTATTTATTTGGGTTCGCCATGTGATCTGTGCTTAGGATGCTGTAAATCGTTCACCTCCCTGATGCATTTCTGGTCCTAAGCCAACTAGCTGTTCTTTTCTTTGACCCTCTCAAGCCACTCTACCCTGTAGCTCTCCCCACAAAAATGCATGATACCATGACCTTGTATGTGGGGTGGGGTATATAGTGTAGCAAAGCAAAGAAACGGTATAGTTCACATTGAGTCCTAAGACATTTGTTTAGGAGGAAGTATATGGCAGAGTAGGGTGGGCAGGGGGAGGGACAGTTCTATTTGACTCAAATAGAAGTTTTTTGGTTTTTTTTTTTTTTGCGGAAATTAGGTGGGATGTTTTTCATTCTAGAATAAAAGAATGTGAATTCTTTCTGCTGCTCTTGTTTAAGCTAAAAGTAGTGTTTACTTGAAAAAGCTCTCTGACCATTTGGTTTTATCAGAAAATGTGGGGCTGTCAGGAAAGTGGCTTCCTGAATGTTGAGGCAGGTGACTCTCCTCAAAAGTAGGATGGCTAATACGTGAAAGGAAGACTTTGTTGTACAGTTTAAAAGATGGACTTTAAGGGTTGGGTTTTGTTTTTTTTTCTTTTTGTGGGCTCTTTTGTTTTTTAATCCACAGAATCCTCAGTGCGCTTGTTTCAGGATGGAGGTGAGGATTTGTACGTGACTGTCAGCTGTTAACTTTAAGGAAACCTGTCTACAGCAGTAAATGAAGACAATGTACATATGTGATATAGTGAAACAAAAAAGACAATTCTGACGTTCATAACATAAAGCAAAGGGGTTTTATTCTTTCTGTGTCTGTGATTTAAAATTCCGTGCCCATGCTCTGACTTTTGTATTTCAACCTGAGTTTAAAAAAATAAACAAGATATTTTTTAAAGAAAGCATAACATAGTGTGTCTTGGCAAGGACATGACTCATATGAAAGCAGAATCTGTGAAGTTGTTCCTAAGGCCCTTGGTGCTCACTGTAAAATCACAGACAGAGAATTGCAGGGGGCGTGAATGCGCTGGTGCCACTTAAGACTCAGTGATACGGCGTCCGGAACAGCCCTCACGTGTTCTGTAAGTGTGTTTTCTGTCATCCGATGAAGGCTGTCCTCCCTGCTGTCCTCCCTGCTGCCCTCTGCCCTCCCACAGGTTGAGAGTGAGTAGAGTGGGGTTTGATTCCAGGGAGGGTAAAATGATCAGAGAGTAGGACTCCCACCCTTTTCGACGCCAGGAATTCGACGTTTGTGATAACATGGTACAGCGAACCTGTCTAGATAATGTGAATATGCTAAACCTCCTAATCGCAGAATCTTCACTCCCCTGAAGTTCCTGCTTCATGAAGAATTAAGCGTCAGCTGTTATTGTTTTGCAGCCGCTGTAAATTACTGCTTTTTCCCCCTTTTTCCTCCCCTCCCCCCTTTTTTGAATGGGCGGGAGTGCCTGTTATGACTGAAATTAGATATGTTGGATTGAT
Organism: Pteropus alecto; assembly: GCF_000325575.1. Classification (NCBI taxonomy): domain Eukaryota; kingdom Metazoa; phylum Chordata; class Mammalia; order Chiroptera; family Pteropodidae; genus Pteropus; species Pteropus alecto. The sequence continues at coordinate 18,639,406 of NW_006442103.1, forward strand.
AGTCTCACGTGTTCGGTGTGGAAAACAAAACAAGTACATGCTTTAGAGGCAACAGCAATGAAATTCCTTTGAAATGTGTATTAATATCATTTTAATAAAATAAGTAGTTCTAAAGGTTTGACATTTTTCTTTGAGATTTGGGGCTTCAACGCAGGGCCCCTGGCTCCTCTGGTGAGTGCAACTAGGAGGAAACTTCTCCAGGAGCGGAAGCCGCTGCTCTGCAGAGCAAGCCTGTGGTTGGAAAACCTAAATTTTCTCCAGCAAAGAGCCTACGTGACTGTCCAGGGCTGAAGGGGAAACCAGCTACAGAATGCAGAACGAACAGCCTGGATGTGTCTCTGAAGATATGAATGGATTGGCTTTTGGTCCGAGGATGCGCGGGGGGCTCGCGGAGGTGGTGGGTGTGCCTGCACGTCTCAGGCACACGCAAAGACACCCGACCACCCGTCCCCTTCCGTGTGACCGCTGGCGTGCTCTCTTCCAGCCATTCCTTTTTTTTTTAAAGTCTGTTTGTCTCCCAGCATTATGTTTTTGTTTTCCAGTTTAATAAAGTATGGTTTCCTTTGTCGTGTGGTTGACTCTTCCCCTCTCACATTGCTCTTGTCCAGCTGTCCCCTTTGATTTCTGCACTCGGTGTCACCGAAGGCAGTCTGAGCCACCAAGATCTTCATGGCCTTGTGGGTTTTCTGTTTGATCCTTTGTGTAATTCGGTCTTGGAAAGGGATGATGGGTGGGGAGAGATCAAAGGTATTCAGGGAGTGGAAGGTAATGAAGTGGGATGTGCCGGATGGGTAATTTTTTGTGTACGTCTTCAAAAAGTGCAATTGCGAGCGAAGAAGCACTTGTAAAGCAAGCATAGAATTGGGGTGGCGATGCTGAGTATCCTGGCCAATTCTTTGCCCACATCTGCCCTTCTTGCTGCACGTTGACAGTCTGTCATACAGAAACCCCAGTTAACCCTTCTGTCTTGCCCCAATGCTTTCTGACAATCCAGTGAGGCTTAATAAATGGAATGTAGGTCTTAACAGGTAGAGGTCAGGCCTAGGTCACAGGCAGGGTAGAGGCTCTCAGTAGCAGCCTTGGTTACATGAAGCTGCACAGGTGTCACTAGACACTTCGGAAATAGCATCAGCCTAGGAACACGCCCGGCAGGGAGGGTATATTGCAGGACTGGCTGCTGCTGGAATCCGGCTCACCCTTTCTGCCTCGTCCCTCCTTGGGACTCTGACATGCCCACCCGGTTCTTGTCTCCACCTCCAAAGAAGCGACAGGTTGTAGGCTTCCTCGTCGGCCCTTCTGGACATGGTGAAGATGTATGCTTCCCCTAAAGTGTTTTATTTAAGCCAATCTGATGTGAGAGGGATGAGTTACCCCCTCATGTATGCAGACGTAATAACACCATCCAAATGGGTTTGGGGTTTTGGGGTGTTTCTCATACTTGTTTATGAGTAACTATGGACAAGCCCCGTCAGCTGCTGTTCACAATTGCTGAGTAATAACTCACTGAGGCTGCATAGGCAAAGCGACAGAGGGACGTGAGATATCGGTTCTCAAGTAAACATCCTGTCCCCCCACCCCAAGTAGAAATAACGAGAAGCACATATGTGTCAAAAGAGCAAATGCAGTGTAAACTTTATCAAGTTATTCCTAACTGCTGGGGGACAACAGCAGAAACCTTTCGTGCTTAGTTACAAGTTGGAGGGGAAGAGGATAAGAAGGTTGAGATCTATTCAGAAATTGATGTTGCAGTTACAGTTTATTTTTTTCTTTTCCTGTCCTTTCCCTTTGTCCTCACTGTGGCAAGAGTCAAAAGTTGAGAATACAGATGTGGGTGGTGGGGCCGGGGAGCGATGCCAACAGAGAAAACAGATACAGGCTGCAGCTTTTTGTGTTTGACTCAAAAGGGTGTTGGCTAAACCAGTCAGCCCTTGACCAGTTGCGGTTCATAGCAAATTAGATGTGCCGGCAACCACCTTCCTCATTCCTATGGTCGCCCCTGATTTTTGAGAATTACTCAGGCCGCTTGATTTGTGGAAAAGAGATAAGAGGACTTGAACCTTCATATGTTTTTCTTAGGGTACTTCAGTTGGAATGGTAGGAAGAAAGAAAACGGGCAGCATCCAGTTCCTTCTGTTTTGTCCTCCCCTTGTACCTACAAGAGAGAACGCTTAAGGTCCCATATCTTTTAGGTAGCCGGTCATTGCCAAGGGCAGTAGAGATAGTAAACGATTAATTTGAAATCTTGGTTATTGAGCCTTAGTTGTATATTGCCTTCCACAGATGTGTCTAGGACCTTCTTAAAGAGTGCTTTTGCTCTTTATTTTTTACTTCAGCATTGAACTTAAATTGACATCCTTGCACTGGCTCCTGTGTTTGGGAGACTTCCCTATATTTTTCCCTTGGCCTTGACCTGACAAATCAGGGACGTTGAAAAGGCGGGGGTGGAGGTGGCTGTTTCCTGGTTTCTCTTCTACAGACTCAGATGTGTAAGGGAAGGAGAACCTTAGCGGAGATGTTACATGAGCCCAACTTTGTTTTCAAAGCAAAGTTCAACTTGTCCCCGTGCTTCTGATAGGAAGCTTCCCCCTCTTTTATTTTCTCTGCAGATTTGGCTGGACTTCTCTCTCTGTGGCTTTTTAAAGAGACGTTAAAGTAAAGCTTGACTCCCATCCTAGATCTTTATTACTAAGGGGGGGAAAAAAGTTTAATAACCTAACCTCCCCACACCACCTACTGTACCTTTCGCCACTTGGTTAGTTCATTTGGTGGCAATAAAATAAACCTTCCTTTATATATTTGTTCTTACTAAAATATATTCTCTCTCTCTCTCTCTCTCTCTCGCACCTTTCGCCACTTGGTTAGTTCTTTGAGCCTCAAAAGCATTTGGTGGCAATAATATAAACCTTCCTTTATATATTCGTTCTTACTAAAATATTCTCTCTCTCTCT
>NW_006442103.1:18642387-18671598 GCF_000325575.1 Pteropus alecto
ATCTTTTTCTACCACTTTGGTGCCTGGAAATTTTCTCAGCGCTAAGAGAGATTTGGAAATTTGTGTTGATCTGATGACAAATGGAAAATGTACTTTACCTTCAGTGGAGATTATTCTTACATGTGTTTTGAGATTATAAAAACAATACCACCTCAGCTGAAGTTTTGGCTAACTTAGGATGTCTGTTCTAAACGTGGAGTAAAGCTGAGCCTTTCCCAGAACTTGACCGAGGGCCTTGGACACCCTTTATGAGGACTTCCCTTTTCCTGAGGCTTCCTGAACTCTGGCATTATTTCCTTAACGTTTCTTTCTCAGTCTGGTAGAGAAAGTTTGGTAAGATGCCTCTTTTCTTGGCTTTTTATTGGACCCCTCTCACTACCCTACATTAAGAGCCTTTTTGTCCCCAAAGGCTCCAACTAGTTCACCTGGAGACAAAGGGGGAGCCGTGCTCCCGAACGTGATACATTCCGACTATCCTGGTGTCTGAGAGGCAGCAGAGCATGGCATAGTACAGGCTTTGGATTCAGATAGACTGGGGCTTCTCGGGGGGTCATTTTCCATGTTTTATAGGGAACAGAGAGTTACTATTTGTTGGGGTTATTCTAGAAATTAAACGAGATAGTGAAGGCACAGCACTTAGCACATAGTAGGTGTTTGGTGATCTCAGTGGAAGGTTAAGAGCAGTCTTAGGGATCGACGTTCCCCAGGCAGACTAAAGGGTTAACATTCCCTGAGGCTGAGACATGCTAAGCACAAATCAGAGGTGGTAGAACTGGCTATTAATGAATTGGCCTTAGCTAGCGTGCTTTGCTGGCTTGCTTGCTATGGCGGGAGGAATGAAATCCCTTGACATTCCTTCCTCCACTGCGACACAGGTCACACAGGTGATGATGTAGTACGTGATTGATCGGCATCCCCTGACCACTCAGCTCAGGGCTTTGCACACAGAGAGCAGTCAGTAAATGTTTTGGGGATGAGTGCAGGGAGCCGCCATAACAGTGGAGCTTAGTTATTCCACCACCCCCTCCCATCTGTATGCAAGAGGACAAGGTAGAATGAGCAAAGAGTGCATGTGTGTGTGCGTGTGTGTGTGCGTGCGCGTCGGTATATGTATAATTTGGAGTTTCCAGTCAGTACAGTGATCAGTACATTCTTAATAATTATTGACCGAGCACCTACCATTTTGTTGTAATACTCCCCTGTCCCTTTTGGTGCAGAGCCATGGGAAAAGTTCTGCCTGTTGCCACACTTTCTGAATGCCACTTACAATTTTTCACTACCTTTTCCCAACCGCACACACACATGTAATCTTCCTCTTCCACAGTCTTGTCTATTTCTTTTTGTATTTCAGAGTGTCTAACATACCAGAAGATGGAAACCAAGATCCCGAGCTGTCCTGTGACTCAGACCGACTGCTGCCTTCCCCAGACAGAACCTCTGGCCTCTGGAAACCTCGATTAAGCAGCATTCTCTGACAGCAGACACTTCCTCTACTATCTTTGCTTCCATCGCCACTGGAAACTCAAGAACCGACTCTAACCATCCCCACCCCCAGGTGAGGGGACTAACGGGAATTACTGAGAACCCCTCAGCTGCCCCAAGTCCATCTCCCTTCCTACTTTGCTGCAAACCTGACCATGTTTCTATTTTTATGGTGTAAAATAAATATACCCGGTCCTGTGTCCTAGATATAGCGGGGAGAGGGAAGAGAAAGAATAAAGGAAGTTGAGTTAAAATGGGAATGAGAGGCAAAGGTCTTGCATAAGAGGCAGAGCTCAGATTCTAGGGTGAGTGATGGGAGAGCATATTGGGAGTAACTCTATTACGAGCAAACGCCTGGTGTGGTAGAAGAATACGAGAGCTGGACTGATTCTGGCATCAGCACTTAACTAACCTTAGATCGTTTACCTTCTCTGACCTTAAATTCCTCATCTGTAAGATTTAGAAGTCTCTTAGGTCCCTTTTAAGCACCATGAGTACGAAGAGACTCCAAGAAGTGCCCTCTGCAGATTCTTTGTCCAAGACCTTAAAGCTGTTACATTCCTTTATTCTAATAGCTTGTCGCTATTGTTGCCCATTATCTTGTACCACGCCGTATATTAGACTATTTACATAAAAATTAACTTCAACAATTGGGAGTGATACTATTATTCTCATTTCATAGATGAGAAAATTGAAGCATAGACGGAATTACATCGTTTACCCCGAATTGCACAGTGAATGGCAGGCAGATCCAGGATTTACACCCCGTCTGTCCAGTTCCAAATCTATGCTCTTAAATGTTTTCTACTTGCCAGCAAAGACTATGTAAAAGAAAACTTATGGTTAAAAGGAAATGACTGATTTCCTTCTCGGTCCGTTTTTCTCCCATTCTCTCTCTCTAGAAGTTTTCCGACCCCTGCCCTGCGCTCAAAGCCGCAGGACACCTCATTCCAGCTTTGGCCTGAAACTGCGGGTCTCGCGATTGCCGGTGTAACAGTTTAGGTCTTCCGGTCAGCCGGAACCACCCACACCGCTCTTGCTGTGTGGGGTGTGCTTCTTCGGAGTTCCTGGAGGTGGTGCCAGGCCGGAATGGCAGCTGTATTAGCCAATAGGCATGGGGATTGTTAGGCCAGAAGCCAATGAGGAATCTGGTGAAGGAGGAGACGGTCATTTGAGCATGTAGGCACCGGTCTGGAGGAACATGGGACTGTATCAGAGGTGGCGACGGTTCCAGCTCCCAGGGTTACAAGCCTGCGGGCTACACACGGTGCGTGAGGTACCCAAACGTTCCGAAGCAGCGGAAGCCGAAGGTGTAGGCTCTTAACCCAGCCTGACAGCCCCTGCTGTCGCCCCGAGTCCCCGGACCCTGCTACCCCCCGACCTACCGCCTGGATGCACTTTCTCCTCCGGTCTGCTGCCCGGGGAGCGTAAGACTTCCAACGCAGGGCTGCGTCTCACCCATCTTCGTAAAGCCTAGGGACTTTACGGCCATTCAAATATCGTCATCTCCCACCACCCCTAACCCCAGGAATAACTGATGGAACATGTGTCACCTCCTAACATCTTTCCCTTCAGGCAGCTGTGCCGACCCCTCCACACTGGTTGGTAGAGCGACTTGGCCTTTTTGAGGAGCTATGGGCTGCTCAGGCAAAGAGGTTAGCAAGCGTGGCACAGAAGGAACACCGGACTATTAAGATATCACTTCCCGGAGGCCAGAAAGTGGAGGCTGTGGCATGGAACACAACCCCTTACCAGCTAGCTCGGCAGATCAGGTATCAGGCTCATTCGCTACCCTCCCGTGTTATCCTTCTACCCCTGTACTTCCTCTGGACCAGAGCAGGGAAAGAAAACCGCTTGTTTCTGCTCCGTTTCATCAGGATAGCTTTTCCCGAGGATTCATTTTTATCTTAATTAGTTTCAGAGCCTCTGCCCTTCCTCTGTTATCTATCAGAGGAAAATGATGATGGGCTCTATTGCTCTGGCAACACATTTCCCCTTTGCAGGTTCTTTTCCCCTGTGGTCTGTAACCTTGTCTTTTTTTGTTTTTTTTAAATCCCGGCTCCCTACTGCTAAAGTTCAACACTGGCAGATACTGCAGTGGCTGCTCAAGTGAATGGAGAACCTTATGATCTGGAGCGGCCCTTGGAGACAGATTCTGACCTCAGATTTCTGACCTTCGATTCCACAGAGGGGAAAGCAGTAAGTTTCTTATTGGAAATGCAGTGGCTCCTAAACTAAGAGATATTTAAGTGGGCATTTCTAACATCTTTTTTCCCCTCCGTTTCTCCATTTGCATTTGGGAGGGAGACCTACCACAGATGGCTTGTCTTGACTATTCCTGGCTAAGCCGGATATTTATGATGAGAGTTTTTACTTAGCCTAGGTCTATTAAGCAGGCGTTACTTGTACTAGTAAAAGGGAGAGAGAATAATTTGAAAACAGAAGGGATTATATGCCAATTCAGCACCCCACCCCCCGCAACTCTTGAGACACCTATTAAATCATCTGTAGCATATATCTAATCCTAATGTGTTTTTCACAACCGAGCATACAGTCTGGCCCCTCCCCACTTTGTCCTCTTCATGTAGTGTAGACCTCATCTATTAGGATCCAAAAAAATGGAGTTCTCATGTCCCCTGTGTGTAAATGGTGACAAAATACTAGAGCAGTGGTTACGTCACACTAGATTGCCAGGATAGAAAAAAAGATAGAGTTGAGCAGAGCCCTTAAAAATCAGTCTTAAGGAAGTCGTTCACTCCGAAGACCTAAAAGGAGACGTCATGGGAAAGCAGAGGAAGGCTGGCCCCTGGTCCTCCTGCACTGCTGCTCCTGCCTTCTGCTTTCTCTTTTGCTCAGTTTTTCTTTTTTCCTTTTCACCATGTAGTGGTCACCACCTCCATTTTGTGGTACTTATTCCTAGAAGGATCATACTGGTTTCACACCAGCTTCTTGGAGGAGAAGATCAAAGAGCTAGGGGTTAAAGGGGATGGTTGTGAACGCGTGAGCTCCTTTCTCGTAAATGCAGGTGTTCTGGCACTCCAGCACCCACGTCCTGGGGGCAGCAGCTGAACAGCTCCTAGGTGCCATCCTCTGCCGCGGTCCAAGCACAGAAAGTGGCTTCTACCATGATTTCTTCCTGGGGAAGGACCGGTGAGTAGCGCGAGGAAGAAGAGAATGATGATGGGGTTGTTTCTTTTTTTAGAGAGTATTATTTTAAAATATTTTTTTATTTCAGGTTTTTTGAGGTATACTTGACAAATAAAATTTTAATATTTTTAAAGTGTACAGTGCGATAATTCAGTACTCAGCGTACAATGTGAAAGGATTCCCACGTCGAGTTAGTTAACATCCATCACCTCACTTTTTTTTTTTGGTGAGAACACTTAAGATTTACTATTGGCAAATTTCAGTTATAGAATGCAGAATTATCAGCTATAGTCACCATGCTGTACATTAGCTCTTCAGACTTTATTCATCTGATAACTGCAAGTTTGTCCCCTTTTACTGGGATGGTTGCTGAGGCCCTTTTCTGGGGCCTCACGCATGCTCGTTTTGGAGGAACGAGCTACGGGAAAGACCTCCGGGCCTCAACTGTGATCTTGATACCACCTTCTCCATTAGTCCACGTTCTTTCTCTTCTAATGCTGCTTGAAACTTATCTTCTCTAGCCCTTAGGAATTCTTCAACTTTACTCCATCCTTCATTACTTTAATTTCGTCCATCTGGATTGCTTGCCCTGAACTTTTAATTTCGTACATAGAGCATTTGCTCCAGCTGTAAAATTTGTACCTGAGTTCCTATTTATGTTGCCTCTTAGTTTGTCTGTCTTGACCAATAATTCCAGACGTTCTGGAGGGCAGGATTTTACCCCTGGCCAACAGCTGTGTCTCCCAGGTGATGCTTCTTAAAGATGCAGGCAGACCGACTCTCATTCTCCCAGGAGTGTCCGGGGCTCAGAGCTGCCTGTTTTGGAGCGCGTTTGCCAAGAACTCGCAGCTGCTGCTCTGCCCTTCCGGAGGCTGGAAGCTTCCCAGGATCAGCTTCGCCAGCTCTTCAAGGTGGGCTGGAGATGCACAGGCGTGAGGGAAGGGGTGGCTCTCTCCCAGGACGTCTTCGTGGGGATAAAGACTCGTCTTCACTCTTCCCTTCTTCCAGGATAACCCCTTTAAGCTTCGCCTGATTGAGGAAAAAGTGACAGGTCCAACAGCAACAGTGTACGGGTGAGTTGTCCAGATGGAGGGAAACGGGGAGGGGCGAGGTGCACCGACCAAGGCTGGAAACGGGATGAGGGAAGAAGACGGGATGCGGGAAGAATCTGTTGCCCTGGAGAGAGAAACAGGGACAGGAATCGACTCTCGTCTCCCGTTGCTGTCTCCGTGAACAGTTCTTCACTCTTTCTGTCAGCTAAAGGCCATGAGAGAGAAGACTAGAAGCTCAAGCATTTGGAAGCCACTAACGGGCCCCTTCTTTCCCCCAGGTGCGGCACGTTGGTTGATCTCTGCCGGGGCCCCCACCTTCGGCACACCGGACAGATTGGAGGGCTGAAGCTGCTGACGGTCAGTCGTCAGGACAGGGTCAGGCTGAGACTTCTCATTTCGCTGGAGTGAGCAGGGGCCTGGGAAGACGATGGCCTCTCAGCCCCTTCTCTACTCTGATAGCCGAGTGGGGAATCCAGGAGAACGATTCTTAGTTCCTGCCTTCTAGAAACCTCGAGTTTGACGGCAGATGCTAGACCCCCTGCCAGGGCCCAAGAGCCAGTTCACATTTCATGGTTGGACATCAGTGCTGAAGGAGGGGGAAGGCTGCTGTGAGTGGGGGCGGTGGAGCGCCTTTGACAGGCGCAGGGAGGGTGAGTCAAGGGCATGCCTTTTATGAAAAGGCTGTTCTTGGGCAGGGTGAGTTATTGGATGGAACAGGAGCAGATTGCCGAGCGGGGGCAGGTACGTAGAGCAGAACGCTCCGGACTGAAAACCTAGCTGTCTGTGCTTCGCCCTGGCTCTGCCACCAGTGAAGTGTGTGGCTTTGGGTAAATGTTCTTACCCATCTCCCCTATCTGTGAAATGAGCCTGTGAATTCCTGTCTTACGAGTAAATCTACGTGGAGAAACAGAACCAGCTAACGCAGGAGAAAGTGTTTGAGGAAAAGTTAAAAATGCTATGAGATACAGGCTGTTTCTCATTAGTACTGTTGTTCAAGGAAAAAACAAACAGGCATTTGATCTCCTGGGGCCAGGAACAGGAAATGGTGTGATACAGATAGAGTGACATTTGACCAGAGCTTCCGGTTGTTCCCCTGAGCAGTGCCCGATGGGACGGGGAAGGCGTGAAGTACGGGGTGCTGGCAGGGCGGCGGTCGTGAGAATGAGGAGAGGAGGCGGCAGGCTGAGGTTAGGCTTGAGCAGGACACGTGCAGGAATCAAGAGCCGGCCACCTCCAAGGCTGTAAGCGTGGCGCGGGGGTCTGGAGGCCCGTCCCACCGGTGGTGATGGCGGGGAGTAGTGCACACCTGTGGCACATACATCGAGAGAGGTTTGCAGGAGAGGCCGGACAGCCTCAGTCCTCACCGCCTTCCCCCGGACTCCCTGTGTCCTCCTGCAGAACTCTTCGTCCTTAGGGAGGTCTTCAGGTGGCCCGGAGACACTGCAGAGAGTGTCAGGGATCGCCTTCCCCACGGCGGAGCAGCTGAGGGCCTGGGAAGAACAGAGGGAGGAGGCAGAGTTACGGGACCACCGGCGCCTTGGGAAGGTAGAGATCGGGGACGTGGGGGACGGTCATGGAGGTTGGAGTGATGAAGGGCCCCAATTGTGGAGCAGGGCGCAGACTCAGAATCCAGCAGACTTACTCCTTCCGGGTCCCAAAGCCACCGCGTCCCCCTGAAGTGACCGCTGCCATCCCTGACCCCAGGAACAGGAGCTCTTCTTCTTCCATGAACTGAGTCCTGGGAGCTGCTTCTTCCTGCCTCGGGGGACAAGGGTGTATAACGCGCTGGTGTCTCTCATCAGGGTGAGGGGACCCGGGTCCGAGGGAAGGAAGACGGGGGTGGGGCTGAGGGCCCCGAAGCAGCCAGGCGTTAAGGGGGAGAGGAGGCTTACACGTACTTACTGTAAATGCTGGCGGTTCTTACAAAGACCCCAGAAATGTGTGCTCTGCAGCGGGGGCACGTACGGAGCTAGCGCGGTACCTAGTGGTTCATGGCTGTGATCATCACGACCTGGGGGCCCCGAGGCTGCCACCCTCCCTTCTCTCCCCGTGCTCACTGTGGCCTTCCTTCCTGTACCCTCCTTCCCAGGCCGAGTACACCCGCCGTGGTTTCTCAGAAGTGAAGACCCCCACGCTGTTTTCCACAAAGCTCTGGGAGCTGTCAGGGCACTGGGAGCACTATCAGGAAGACATGTTTGCCCTGCAGTCTCCAGGCTCCAACAGGCCTGCCAGCTCCCAGGGGGACCACTGCTCCGGCCACCCCACAGACACCCTCGCCCTCAAGCCCATGAACTGCCCCGCGCACTGGTGAGCTGGGGCCAGGAGGCCTGCGTCCTCCCAGGGCCGGCCCGGTGACACGATCGCAAATCGTGAAGCAATAGACGGAGCTGGGACACCTCATCTGAGTCTCGAGTCTGCCCTGTCGCTGACCGTGGGAATTTGGGGAAATGAGGGCGCTCTCACAGCCTCAGCCTCTGTGTGTGGAGCATCAGGGGCTTGGACTTGCTCACAGAACAGGGCACAGTTCTGTTCTTGTCATCTGTTATTGTCCTTACAGAGAAATTCCCCTTTGAGCCAGGCAGGGCTCCGGCTGGGACGAGGGGGGGGTGACAGGACTCCGAGGGAGGGACAGGAACGGGCAGATGGGGCAGAGCAGGCTTCAGGGCCAGTCTGCCCTGCGGTGCTGACCCCTCCCCACCCCGCCCTCAGCCTGATGTTCGCCCACCGGCCCCGATCCTGGCGAGAGCTGCCCCTGCGACTGGCGGACTTCGGGGCCCTGCACAGGGCCGAGGCCTCCGGCAGTCTCGGGGGACTGACCCGGCTGCGGTGCTTCCAGCAGGACGACGCCCACATTTTCTGTGCCCCGGATCAGGTGGCCTCCCCCAACTCCACCGAGGCGTTTCTAGCCGCCCTCCCTGCGAACCGCCGACGTTCCTGACCCTTAGCTGTCCCCGTTATGCGCTGCAGTTCAGCCGCGTGCTATGCCCAGCTTTCCTCCAGTTTCGCCCTCTGTCTCCCCCAAACCGCCGTCACCCCAGAACCCAGCTGGTACACCACTCACGCACCGTGTTTCCTGCCCCTAGTTGGACGCAGAGATCCGAGGCTGTCTCGATTTCCTGCGCTCAGTCTACGCTGTCCTCGGCTTCTCCTTCCGCCTGGCACTGTCCACCCGACCGACTGGCTTCCTGGGAGAGCCACGTCTTTGGGACCAGGCTGAGCAGGTGGGCCTGTGGCAGGGAGGCCGAGGAAGCAGAGCCGGATAAACCACTCCGGGGGAGGGGGCAGGGGGCGGAGTCCGGGTCCTTAGTAGAGGCTATGAGGAGAGGGTCACTTGTTGGGGACCGGAGAGATACGGTGCTCATAAAGTCCTCCCTTGTCTCACTTCCCAAAGGTCCTTCAACGGGCCCTGGAGGAATTCGGAGAACCCTGGGACCTCAGCCCTGGGGATGGTGCCTTCTATGGGCCTAAGGTAAGCTGGGGACTTTGCATAGAGTTTTGTTTATTCATTTTTTTGTTTCGTTTTGTTAAATATTTAATTGAGACAAAGGAATATTTTTAAACTCACGTAGGATATAAAGCAGAGCAATATGGCGCCCGCCGGTCTGCTGGGGGCTGCGGGAGGCAGATGGGGCATTTCAGCACCGCGGGGCAGTGCGGAAGCTGCGGATGGAGCATGGGAGGGTCCCGCAGGGCTGCACGCAGGACCCTCTCTGACCCCGAAGGCAGCTGTCGGCCAAGTAAAGGGAACAGTGTCGGCAGAGGCCAGGGGGAGGGTGGAAAGTCACATGGCGAGTTAGAAGAAGTGAGATCGGGGGAAAAAGGACAGAGAAGTATCTGCCGGATTTAGTAAAAAGGCTGTTAGGTTTTGAAGGACCGTTTTTGGTAAAGTGGAGACTGTGGGTGGAGTCGGAAGTGAGGAATGAACGTAACTCTCAAGCTCTGTGGCTCTCAGAGCAGCTCAGGGCCGGGTGGTCGAAGGAGAAGTTTGTGGCGAGAGAGACTCGAGAACCTGAAACCCTGTGCCTGGAGGGTGCCCGGCTGGGTCAGGGAGAAGCCGGAGTTGAGATGGCTTCAGTGGAGGGAAGTTCTCGGGGAGGCTTGAAGGGTGGGGTTGAGAGCCCCCCACAGAGGGGACCACCTTTGCCATTGTTTGAGGGTCAGAAGGAAAGGCTGGGGATAGAAATGCAAGGGAGTTTATGGGTGTGGTGATCAAAGTTGAGACACTGCCCCGTCCCGTGATGTTAATTGTCTGAATTCTCCATGAGGTGGGAGAAAGGACCGTCCGGGGGCAGGGGCCAGGGAGGGCGGTTCCAGCCCCACGGGGAGAGGGGGCAGCGGGTGGGGAGGACGTGGAGGAGCTGAGGAGCCTGGACCTGGATTACGCGTCATCGCTGGAAAACCAAGAGGTGGCGACCAGAGCAGGGTGTCCGGTGGTCTGTCCAGAGGTGCAGCCATTCTGGACGGTGACAGGGTGAAGGGTGGAGCCGTAGGGTGGGTGTGGGTGAAGGTCTGAGAGGGCCTCCAGGAATTGACGTGCCCCCATATCCTAGTACCATTATTAAGTGGAACGAGCCACTGAGAGTCACTGCTGGAGTCCCCACCGAGGGAAGTAGTGTGATCAGCTGGGCGACAGGTGTGTCAGGACAGTCTGGGACATAGCTAGGTAAAGGGGGGCACGGATAATGGAGGACACTGGTTCTCGTTTGTCACACGCCCTCACATTTGTACCCCTAGATCGACGTGTACCTCCAGGATGCCCTGGGTCGGCCCCACCAGTGCGGGACAATCCAGCTTGACTTCCAGCTGCCCCTGAGATTTGACCTCCAGTACAAGGGGTACAGACCCTGCTGTCCGTGGACGCGGTGGGAACGACTTCTCCTTCTGCCTTTGACCCTAAAAACCTTTTCCCGGGGCCACCCGTGGACACGGCAGGAACGACTTCTCCTTCTGCCTTTGACCCTAAAAACAACTGAGCCCCCAACAGCCTCCCGTGTGGGGCCCGAATGTTTCTGAAAACTGGCAGGTGACCTTGGTTACACAATTTGTGCCACTTCCTTTGTTCCATCCACCCCCTTTTCTCCCTCGAAGCCAGGCGGGGGCCCTGGAGCGTCCAGTCCTCATTCATCGGGCAGTTCTGGGCTCCGTGGAAAGGATGCTGGCAGTGCTGGCCGAGAGCTGCGGGGGGAAATGGTGAGACCGCTGGTGCCAGGCGTCCGTCCTGGCCCTCTGGACGCTCCAGATCGCGGCCCCCTTCAGACTCCCGCTACCGTTTCCTTCTCGAATCTGCGCCCTGTCGCCACACTTACAGTCAGAGCCAGAGTAAACGATGGGCCCTCCTGTTCTCTCCCAACCAGGCCGCTGTGGCTGTCCCCGTTCCAGGTGGTGGTCATCCCTGTGGGGACCGAGCAGGAGGAATATGCCAGGGAGGTGAGGAGCTGGGGGTCAAGACAGGGCCAAAGCGAGACTAACAGGGACCCAAAGGGAGCAGTGGACGGGAAGAGGCCCCTCGGGGGAGGAAGGGGCCACAGCACTTGGAGCCACAGGACTGGGCCGGAATGGCTGCCGGTCCGGATGCTAGAAAGTCAGTATCTGAGAAATGAGACTGCCTTGTGGAAAATGCTGACAACAGAGCACTTGGCATGAAAGGGGCCTTGGATAAATGTCGGTTTTATTTTTCTTTTCTAGAGAGAGGTAAGGGTATGGATGGCGCCAGGGTCGAGCGGCTGGGTGGGTAGAGTGGAGGCTGGAAGCAGGCAGAGTCCAGGGACTTGCTGGCAGGCTCGGCTCCAGAGGCGGCAGAGAAGCTGTGGGGCTGGGGAGGAGGAGGGCTCGTCTGTGAGAACTGGGGAGCCTGGAGGTCGAGGCAGGAGGGACAGATGGGGGGCTTGGAGAAGCCTGGTATCAGACCGTCCTAGCTCTCCAGCCTCCCATCAGATTAAGTTCCTGTCACCAAACCTCTGTCCCAGGCACAGCAGAGCCTGCAGGCTGCGGGGCTGGTCGGCGACCTGGACGCTGACTGCGGACTGACCCTCAGCCGGAGAGTCCGCCGGGCTCAGCTCGCCAACTACAATTTTCAGTTTGGTAAGCGACCGGGTCACGCGCCCGCCTTCGGTCCTGTTCTTTCCTGTCCTTCAGTTTGCTCATCTGCATGTTGGGGTTACTTGGGGCTCGATTCCTGAGCTGGATAGGAGCCAGGACTCAGGACGCCTGAGCCACCGGGCCCCGGGTCTCTCTGCTCCCCGAGAGCACCTCTGACCGTCAGAACAGTCTCCTGGCCCTAACCATAGTTCTTGGCATCTGTTAAGTTGCTTAACCAGGAGCGTCAGAGAGAAAGCGGCAGGAAGGGTTAATAGGCGTTAATTAGTTCGCTGTTTATCCTGTACCTGGAGGAGTCAGCGCTGCGGGGTGAGGAGAAAGGCCTGAGGAGAACAGTCTGGCCCTAACCTGTTCCCTTTTCACGTTCCCGGGTTCAGAGCTCCGTCTGGAAAGCAGGGAGCAGAAATTCCTCGGCCAGGTTACCCGATTCTTGAGTGTCACACACCCACGCGTGCTGTCAGCACGGAGAGCAGGCTGCCCCACGGTCCCGTGCCTTCCACCCGCCACCTCCGCTTTCTCTAATGTCCCCCCACACACAGCTCCTCTCTGGCTCTGCTTCTGCCCCACCCTACCGCCTCTGACCCCTGGGCTCCTGACTGGAAGCGATAAGGCCTGTAGGAGAAACCCCGGAGCATCTCCTATCTCCTCAGGATGAGCTGGGAACCGGAGGGCAGGACATGGCTAAATATATCCTTCCCTGAGCTGTGTCTGGGCCCTGCCCTCGCCCTTCCTAGCGAGCGAGGCCTCTTCGGTTTCCGCAGAGCAGAGGGAGGTACCCCATGTGGATAAACTTGCCCTGAGATTCCCAGACCGCCCCCCTTCCTGCAGTGGTTGGCCCGAGAGAGCAGAGCAAGGGCACCGTGAACATCCGGACGCGAGACAACCGTCGCCTGGGAGAGCGGGACCTGCCGGAGGCCGTGCGGCGGCTCCTGGAGCTGCAGAGCGCCAGGACCCCAAACGCGGAAGAAATTTTCTGAGCTTTCGGATGTCGATGTCACAGAGACCTGCAGGAGCCACCAGCCTCCCTCAACACAGGAGGGACCAACCCAACTGACAGAGTCCAGAGTCCTCAGACCCCTGAGGACTCGTGTGGGACACGCATCTGCCCTCCTGGAAAGAGACTTGGTCTGCGGGAAGCTGTAGCTGTTTGGGTGTGAGGAGAGCGAAGCGAAAAATAAAAAGCTTGAAGCTACTGGAGACACGTCTTCATCCCTGACTCCTGGCGCGGGATGGAAGGGGGTCTGACCCTGTCTCCCTCTCTCACCCCAGGGTGCTGGGGAAACTGAAAAGGGGCGGCTCGGGCCTCTCACTGGCTGAGGACCCCTGGGTCCCCACTCTCGGCTCCTTAGTGCCCTGTGTCCCAGCCCCAGCCCAGCAGACTCCCAGACCCCTTCTCCACATGCAAGTGGAGAAACTGAGGCACAAAATAAGCTCTCAAACACCTCTTGCTCCCTGATTCTCAGAATCGGTCTTTCTTGGGGTTGGAAGAATGCTCACCTCTCATTACCCCCATTCCTCTCAATCCTGTCGGGAGGCTTCGGGCTGAGTTGGGGAGGAGTGGCTGGACTGAGTCAGGCAGGAAGCTGAGGGGGGCGGGAGCTGGTGGCGCCCGGCCATATAAAAAGGGGAAGGAACCGGCCCTGGAGTTCACAACAGCACTGACAGCAACCAGAGAAGCAGGCTCCCAACAGCCCAGCCCTTCCAATCTCGATCTGCCCGCAGGGACCCACCTCCTGGGTGGCCGCCGACCGGTCCTTGCCCCGAGATGGGGACCATGCCCAGAGCAGCCTTGGTCTTGGCCTGTTTGGCTGTTGCTTCTGTAGCCTCCGAGGAAGGTGAGCTGGGATTGGAGTTGGCACTTGGGAAGGGGTCTGGCCAGCATGGGCCTGGGGCCTGAGTCCAGTCCTCCGAGGTGGCTCAACACCAATAGGGTGAGTCTCCATTTGGCTTCCTGTTTCTGGGCAGGCCCAAGGTGAGCCTGGGCTCCGGGACGGCGAGCCAGGAGCTCAGGGAAGTGGCCGGTTTGCTGCTGCTAGAGATGGTCCCTAGAGATTACTGCCAAGAAGCACAAAATTGGTGTCAAAGGACAATTCCTGGGGGTTGGGGGGAGGCGGGTTCACAGCGTAACCATCCTCTGAGGGGGATGGATCGGGGACCTACTAGGGAGGGCAGAGGAAGAAGGGGCCCCCAGGCTGCTCACAACCAGAGGGTCTTGACTGACTCGCTGCCTGGTTAGGAGAGGAGTTGAGAGGGTGTCCATCCCCAGGGGACCAGATACAGCCGCGCTCTGCCCAGCACGCACGTTATCTGCTTGGACGCTGAGCGAAAACGCTTTTGAGGGAAACCGTTCAGAGCATCACAGATCTAGCCTGTATCTCTGTGAGGCTCCGCCTCATTGTCGCTCCTGGGTCCTCTCCTGTGACTGCCGTTCCTTTCCCCGTGACTGCGGGATGGTTTGCCATGGCCCTGATTCATCCGCCCCTAAACTGAGCCCCAACCTAAGGGGAGTCTGGGACTAGCTAAAGGGGAAGCACTTCGGCTCCTGGGTGGGCTCCTAAGGAGAGGGCTGAAGGTGTTTACAGGGGCTACAGCAGGAGGGTGGGGACAGAAGTGGATAGGTTAGGCTCCAACCAGTTTAAGGGGGGGACTTTTTCCTCTGAGATCCAGGGAAGCATCATGGCAGAGAGGCCTCGGGCAGGAGAGCCCAGAAGCCCTGGGGGAAAGATGCTGACAGAGATTAGGGCCTCCGCCACCCCACCACAAGCCCCCCATCCTCACATTCCCTTCAGGTCCAGACCTGGGGGCCCCATGGCTTTGAGCCCGGCAAGGTGAGGCTGTTAGGGCATCTGTCGCAGCCTTTCTCAGAACCAGCGGTTCGCAGCGAGGTGTGTTGGGGGCGGATGTGGGACAGGAGCAACACGGAGGGGCTTCTGGTGTCTTGGTTGTCTTTCCTGCACTCTTGACTTCTACTGCCTCCTCACCCCACGCTGGGGGCCAGGAAGGGCCCCTCAAAACCACCCCTGACTTGTCCTTCCTCACTCCAGCCTCCAAGGCTTCAGGGCAGAGGGAGCTGGGGCCAGAGTACCTTCAAGAAGGTAAGAGTTTGAGGGACTGGCTGGGACCAGGGCCCAGGGAGGAACTATAGGCTCTGACCATCTCCCCTCTTGCCTCTAGTGGGCTATGCCGCACCCCCATCCCCACCCCGGACCCGAGCCCTCCCTGTGGATCACCCTGACACCCCTCAGCATGGCCCTCAATTTGAGGCACAGAGTGAAGGTAAGCCTACCCAGCACCCGCCCCCCACTCCCCTCTGCAGCCTGGGAGGGGAAAGAAGCCTCGCCCCGCCCCTGGCAGGTGGGGGCAGAGACATACTCACTGGCTCCCCTGTTCTGTAGTGCAGCCCCCTCCCTCGCAGGAAGCCGGCCCTGTCCAGGAGGAAGAGCTGCCCCCTCCCCAACTCTCTGTGAAAAAGGAAGGTGGGTGCTTGCCCATTGCCTGGCCTCTGGCCCACTGAGGTCTTGCTGCCTTCAGTGCAAACCTTGCTCCTTACCGCCCTCACCCTCAGGGTCCCCCTCTGCTTCAGGAAGCCATGCACAGGATCACCTGCACCCCCCGGAAGCCATCCCCCTCCAGAAAGGCATACCCCTCCAGAAAGAGATACCCCTTCAGAAAGAGATACCCCTTCAGAAAGAGATGCCCGCTTCCCAGCTCCCTATCGAACAGAAGGAACGTAAGTGACTCCCTCTTCGCTCGCCTGCCTGTGGCTTTGGGGCTCTGCCACTCACTAGCTGTGTAACCTTGGGTAAGTTACCTCCCCAAGCCTTGGTTTGGGGGAATAATACTTATTTTTATAAAGTTATGAGATTAAATGGCATAAAAATAGCATTTATTTTCACTTGCTTCTGGGTCAAGTTCCTTTTTATGCATGGGAACTGGCCAGGTCCTCCCTCACCTAGAGGCCCATGCCAACATGATTTTTACTCAAATAACTTTTCTACCCAGTAGACTCCCCCTTGCCACTTCAGAAGGAGACCTTCCCACATAAGCAGCAAGAGGGTAAGTGACAGCTGTGATCTGTCTGTCCCCTGCTTTAGTGCTCAGGACCCCGGGGAGTGGGGCGGGGAGCCCGAGCCTTGGGAAGCAGTGGAGGGAGCAGTCTTGATTTGGGGGGTCTCTAAGGGTGACACCTTTCATGACTCAGGTCTCTTTTCCTTTCAGCCCCTCAATCCGAAGGTGAGAGCCTCAAATTCATTTCTTCTTCTCCCCGTCTCCTCCCAACTCTCTCCCCTCAACCCCAAGTTGCCAGTCCTCCCAACTCATCCAGCCTCTCTCCATCCCTCCACATGTTCCCTGCTGTCTTCCCCATTCTAGAAAAGCCAGCTTCCTCCACGCGCCACGTTTCCCCAGAGCCTGAGTCCTCGAATTCGGCCCAGCAATGCCCGCAGGGCCGACCCCGAGGGGGCTGGGGCCACCATCTGGATGGCTTCCCCCCTGGGCGGCCTTGCCCTGACAACCTGGACCAGATCTGCCTTCCTACACGTCAGCACGTGGTGTACGGCCCTTGGAACCTGCCGCAGTCTGGCCACTCCCACCTTAGTCGCCAGGGTGACACCCTCAATATGCTGGAGACTGGATATTCCCGCTGCTGCCGCTGTCAGAGCTACATGAACCGCTTGGACTGTGCGAAACTCGTGGTAAGGGTTGGGCTTTGATCCTCAGGGTGTCCTTTGAAGCCCAGACAGGATGTGTGCATTTTAAGGGCTGGGGGCCTGGGCCTGGGTGTGTGGAAACCACAGGTCCCTCTCGGTGGCCCTCTCTTGGGCCTCCCCAGTGTGCCAGAGAGCAGGGCCAGCCGCTGCTGCTTCCTCATCTACCTGCCCGGGGTCCTTTTCTGGAGCCTGGGAGGAGGACAGGAAGGTGCACAGTGGCCGCTGGGCTGACCCACCCCTCTTGCTCTAGTGGGAAGATGCAATGACCCAGTTCTGTGAGGCCGAGTTCTCGGTTAAGACCCGACCCCACTGGTGCTGCAAACGGCAGGGGGAGGCTCGGTTGTCCTGCTTCCAGGAGGAAGCTCCCCGGCCACACTACAAGCCCCGGGCCTGCTCAGGCCCCCCGCCTGTGGTCTCCTCGGGCCCCGAGCTGCCCTTCCCCCCCGGGGAGCCCACACTGGACAATATCAAGAACATCTGCCACCTGAGACGCTTCCGCTCAGTGCCCCGCAACCTCCCGGCTACTGACCCCATCCAAAGGCAGCTGCAGGCTCTGACCCGGCTGGAGGGGGAGCTCCAGCGCTGCTGCCGGCTGGGGAGCAACCACACCTGTGCCTGGAAGGCTGTAAGTGGGCGTCTCGGCCCCCCAAAAGCCCGTCTGCCCATCCACCTCTGACTTCCGAACCCGCCGTCCGCTCCTCCACGCACCTTCCCGCTGTGAGCACGTCTAGCCATCCGTCTACCTGTGAATGTCCGTCCATGCGTTGTGTTCGTCATCAGAGCCTGTTCGTCTCCAGCCTTCATCCTGCACCCCTAGCCTCGTCCGCCCACGCTCCCGCATGGGCACCTGTCTGCCGTCCGTTCGTCGAGCTCTGACCTCACCTGACCCCCTCCGTCTACCATTCCAGCTCATATCCCATGGCCGGCTCCGAACTTCACCTGTGCTTCTACCTGTCGCCTTCCCAAGCCCACACACCCAGCTGCCTCCTCTCCCCGCAGTTCTCTGCCCTTCCCTTTTGGCATCTGGGGCTGGCAGTCCCTCACCTCACAGCGTGGGACGACAAGGGAAGCAGAGGGGTAGGTGGAGGGGCCAGGTGTCCAGGCGTCTGACTCCCTCTCGTTGGCCCACAGTGGGAGGAAACCCTCGACAGGTACTGTGACCAGGAGCAGGCCATCAAGACCCATCACCACTCATGTTGCCACCACCCGCCCAGCCCTGCCCGCGATGACTGCTTTGCCCGGCGGGCTCCCTTCCCCAACTATGACCGGGACATCTTGACCATTGACCTCAGCCGAGTCACCCCCAACATCATGGGCTATCTCTGTGGAAACCAAAGAGTTATCACCAAACAGTGAGTCTTGCCCACCTTTTCCCTAACTCCTCCCTTCCTGGAACCTCCCCTCAGGGGCTCTCTTGGGAAGAGCAAAATCTTGGTCTCCAAGCACTATTTCTATTGCCTGGGGGTTCTCCCTTAGGACCTGACCCTACCTCTTTCCCACCAATACAGTAAACATATCCCTGGGCTTATCCGCAACATCACTTCCCGCTGCTGTGACCTGCCAGCCCCAGAGCAGGCCTGCTGTGCCGAGGAAGAGGTGAGCGTGGGCATGGGGAGTCATAGTCTCCACAGGAATGCGGGGGAGGGAGGGAGGCAGCTGGAACCACAGGCCACGCCTTCCCCTTCCTTTAGTACCTCAAACCAGCCCACAGAAATAGTGAGGATAGTGGAGGAGTCTTTTTCCTTGGATCCAGAAGGCCTCATTCCTGACCTGACCTGTTCCCCACCACTAAGTTGCTACGATGCCTTCGCTGGGTCTCAGGCTTTGGGCATTTCTGGATGTGCACATCTGTCCGTCACAGGAAATCTAGTTGTGCAAGGCAGCCGTGCAGTCTCTCTGGGTCCCGAGAAAGGATCCAGGCAGAGAGCAGTAGAAGCCCAGGGAAGGGGTACTTTGGGCACCCAAGTATCCAGGCCTGACCTCTGACAGCCCCCTCCCCCATCGCTGCTTTACTCTTCTCATCCATCAGAAAGCAGCCTTCATCGATGACCTCTGTGGTCCCCGACGTAACTTCTGGCGGGACTCTGCCTTCTGCTGTAAATTGAATCTTGGGGATGAACAGACCAACTGCTTCAACAATAATTATCTGAGGAATGTGGCTCTAGTGGCTGGAGACTTTGGGGAAACCAAAGACCAGGGGGAGCAGAAGCCAACTCGGGGAACAAATACCAGCCCCACCCCTGAGTCCAAGGAAGAGTGAGTCACCCCAGAGCCTTGGAGGATCGGATTGGGGGAACCCCACCCCACCCCACCCTCCTGGAACATTCATGACAGTAAACACCTCTGGGATTTGGCATGCTCGTTTTCTGTAACATCTTACAATGCAAACACGCCCTCCTAAACCTGCTGGGATTTTCTTCAGCGAGCGGCCCCTGAGGCCCACTGCCCTGCACCCACTGACTGAGCAGAAATGTTCCACAGGCTGTGATGGAACCATAACTAAATGGCTTAACTTCACTATTTGTCATCTTGAATTTATTCACATAGTTAAAAAGGAATGTCACCTTGTTAGCTACCTATCAGAATTCAGAGACGAAAAAGATATGGTTCATGGCTTTGGTGAGCCCTCCAAATGCCACAGCCCTCCCTGCCTGATATATTTTAATCTTCACTTTTGATCCTTAGAGACCATGCGTTGATTCATTCATCATCCATCTATTGAACTATGGATGTCCACTGTGCTTGACAGGGATACACAGTCCCTTCCATGAGGTCGCTTGCATTCCAGGAGCCAAGCAGGTGTGAGGAGTGGCGTGGTACAGGGCTTCCAGCGCGCCCATAAGCTCAGGGCCCGGAGGTGGGAGTAGGGCAGGGTGCCCTGGATAAGGCCCCAGGTGAGGTCGGATCTTCCCTGGGAGAGAAGGAGAGGGCGCAGGGGGAGAGGTACGGCCAGGGAAGGCGGGACAGCTCTTGTAGAAGCACGAAGGCTGAAAGGGCCTGACTCTTTGGTGGTGTTTGTACCTCCCAGATGGGGCTGGAAAGATAAGCGGGAGCTCATCACGAATGCCCGGTCAGCAGGTTTTAAAGTGGATCTTGGCGCCTCCGCCTGCAAGGGCACCAGCGGTTTCAGGAAGAGGATGTGTTCAGATTTGCCTTCTACAAAGTCTAGTCGGCAGCCAGCCAGGCTGGAACCCGGGAGGCCAGCTCGGAGAGCGTCGCGCCAATGCCGAGGGGAGGGGGCTGTAGCCGCCAGATCTGAGCTGGACCACAGGGTAGCGGAGCTCTCCAGGCCTTCGAGGCTGCCCCCCGCCCCCCCAGGAAACCAGAGCTGAAAGAACCGGAATGAAGACTCCGGTCTCGTGGGGACGAGTCACCTGTGACTCCGCTGCCAGGGCAACAGTCCAGAGAGAGGGACTTCCCCGGTCCCGGTTAGGGCAGAACAGGGTGAACCAAGGCCCACCGTCCTGCTCCAGCCAGGGACAAGCTGAGCTCCAAGGGGCCCAAGACAGCACCACCGCTCCCCTCTCTCCTCCTCCACCCTCTTTTATTTATTCATTGGTATTTTGCCCCGAAAGCTGTTTCTGAACAGGCAGCGTCTTAGCGGTTCCTTCTCCAGTCCGTCAGCACGAGGACCAGTAAGCGGGCGAGAGCTCCGCTGGGTCCCGCCCTTGCGCCTGAAGCCCCGGCCCCCGAGCCCGGGCGAGCTCAGCCTCGCGCGTGCGTCGTGCGCGCCAAGTGCGTCCCTGCGCCTGCGCGGACGTCCGGCGTCGCTCCGACGGACGCTAGGACCCAGAGACTGGGCGGGGGAAGGCGGGGCCGGCTCTTTGCCCCGCCCACCCGCTCGTCCGTCTTCGGTGCTCGGGTCGCGAAGAGCTCCCAAAAGGGGCGGAGCCGGGGCTGGTGGACGGACGCCCGTCGGGTCCGCAGAAGAGGACGTCTCCGAAGGGTTCTGTCCCTCCTGGAGCTTCCCGGAGATAGGCCACATTATAAAGCGCAGCTTCAAGTACTGCAGGGAAAGTTCGAGACGGGTAGGACCACCGTCCCAGGCTTCCGGGGAGGAGAGGAGGGGAGCCGGGGACGCAGGGGCACGCAGCCGTGACGAAAGAATATCAGCATCGTGAGCTGACCTCTCTCTGTGGGTGTCTGCGAACGAGTCAGAGGAGCAAGTGGCTTTGGATAGAGCCGGGAAGCATGAGCAGGATTGCTGTTAGTTACCAACAAAAGGTGAAAGTGTCAACGTTTACTGAAGTTAGTTGTATAGATAAGCTATTAAAATATAATTTATTAAGTTAAGGGCGGTGGATAAAGGGAGTCAGAGCCCCAAATTACTTGGAGGGGCCTGGGACAGCTTCATGGAGGAATTCAAGCTTGAGTAGGATTTTCCTGGAAGGAAAAGGGAGATTTACAAAGCCCTGGTTGTATGTAAAGTTCAGCTAAAGTAGACTAGAGTGTCCGTTTTGTGTTAGGAAGAGTGCTAAGCATTCTGGCTATAAAGAAGACGGAAACACCTCCTGAAGGATTTTTAGCTACGTGGAGACTTGAATATCTAATGACAGACCTATTATCTGGTGGGAGATACCAAACCTGGCTTTCAGGGAGGTCTTCTCAGAGAAGGCCGTGAAGCAGAAAGTGTGGTTGGCATATTTGAAGAGCCACTAAGTAGTTAAAAATGGTGTGGGGGAGTAGCTAGGCAGAGGTTACAGATTTAGGCTTACTCATGCTTTCTGGAAGATCTTGAAGAACTATAGAAGTCATGCCACCTGGGAGTAAGCACCTGTGAAGAACTGAGAAAGAAAAGTGATGTGAACAGAGTTTTAAAGTAAATTAGATAGACAGGTGGATAGGAATAGATGAGCTGGAGAGAGGGTGGAGACAGGGACCGGTTCCCAGGTGGAAACTGTATCACTAACCTGTTAGGAACTCTGAGATCTAGCACTTCGTTAGCAGTACAGGGATGAAGAGGGAGGGGCGTCTTTTAAAGATATTTAGGAGATAGGATTGACACACCCTGTTTGCTGCAGATGTCGGGGATGACTCCCAAGTTCCAGGTTTGGGTAACTGTAGTGTAAGATACACAGGAAGAGGAGCAGTTTCACAGGAGGAAGATAGTAAGTTCATTGTTAGCGTCCTCAGGAGTTGGTGTCCTAGTGAAACCACCTTCCGAAGCAAGATGCCAAAGCCAGATTCTAGGCAAGTGAGTGTGAATGGGAGGCACAGAAGGAGAGGCAGCATTGTGTCACCTGCTCATTAAATGTACTTCTCTACAGTGGACTAGTGGCCTCTGAGAACACTTGGAAGTCCTGTAGATACCACAAATTCACTTTGTTCAAAAATGAACTCTGGGTACGTGGGAAGAGGTGAGGAAGAAACTATAGTAATAAGTGAGTTGAAGGATTTAGGTGGATATATGAGTGTTCGCTATACAGTCTGTCAGCCTTTCTACATTTTTGAAAATTTTCATAAAACGTTAAGAAAAATGAGCTTATCATCTCTGCCGTCCAACTGTTCCTCCCCTGGTGGGCCCCATATCAAATAATAGGACCACCATCTCAGTTTTTTAGGCAAGAGACGTGAGGAAATCATCCTTTCTCCTTCCCCTCTTCCATTCTAGTCACTCACCAAATCTAAATATAAGTCCATCAACAATAGACCTGCTCCTTACCTCGAAGTGAGGTTCTAAAGTAAGTACGTAAGGCAAAAAAGTCACAGTCAGTATAACCTTCGGAAATAAATCACTCATAAAGTACAGTAGTTGTGGTTTGGTGTGCACAGCTCTGTTCACGAAATGCATGTACAAACGTGTACAAGTGTGTACTGTATAGAGTAAGGTACATAATAGAGGAAACAGTATAACAAAGTATTTTTAACTACATAAAAGAATCTGCTGTGTGTAGACACAAACAATTGTTCAATACACATGGGACACAAGGACGCCGTGTTCCTCGCCTCTCCGCTCCCTCCACCCTGGGCCAAGCCTCCACCAGCCTTCATGATCATTGAAACCGGTTCGTAACCGGTCTCCTGGCTCCTTCCTACTCCCGCCGTGTTCGATCTGGTCCCGGTGTTCCCGGCAGAAAGAGCTGCTGATTCAATCAGGCCACTTCACTACTTTAAAACCCCTCAATGACGTCGCACCGTTCCCTTAAGACAGTGTCTAAAACACCCAGATGGCTGCCTGGCCGACCACCCTCTGGCCTCTGCCCAGCCCTCTGACTTTGTCATGCACACCTCTTCAGTCTTGATTTCCAAGCCTTGGTGGAACTGGGCTGTCACCTTTCAGTCCCTCAAGTTCACCACATTCTTCTGTGCGTCTGTGGCTTTGACAGCTGCTCTCCCCGAATGGAACTCAGATGAGCAAGCTGTGTTCCCCTGTGGCAGATGCGTCTCGTCTACTGAATAAGTCGCCCTCCTCTAACCCCCAATACTTTTTTCTTGCTGAATTTTAAATTTAAAAACATTGTGAAAAATAACACATTTAAAAAGTGTGCTAAACCTAAACGTATAGTTCAATAGATTATTATAAAGTGAAGCTCCCTGCATCAACCACCCAGGTCAAGGGAAGGACATTGCCAGCACCCCAGATGCCCCCCACAAGGCCACCTTCTGGTCACAGACTCCCCCAACCCTGGTAAAGTAGCACCATCCTGCTCTCCTGGTATTTATAGTAATCACTTACTCGCTTTTTCTTTATAGCTTTGCCACCTAAAAACGAATCCCCAGAACAATCATTTAGATTTTTTAAAAAGCTTAATTGAGATGTAATTCACATAACCATACAATTCACCCACTTAAAGTATACAGTTCAGTGGTTTTTGGTATATTACATTATTAATTTTTTAAGATTGTGGTAAAATATATGTATAACAAATTTGCTATTTTAACCATTTTTAAGTACATAGTCCATATTGCATACATTTCTACTGGGTATACAGCTAGGAATTGAATTCAGAGGGCATCATTACATTCATAACTTTGTGCAGCCATCTTATCTATTTCTAAACTTTTCCATCACCCAAACGGAAATCCATAACCATTAAGCGATAACTCCCCCATTCTCTCCTCCCCCAGCTCCTGGTAACCTACAATCCACTTTCTGTCCGTGTGAACTTGCCTCTTCTAGGAATCTCATGTAAGTACCTTGAATCTATGTAGGTACTTCTGTGTCCTGCTTATTTCACTTAGCATGTTTTCAAGATTCATGTAGCATGTCTCAGAACTTCATTCCTTTGTATGGCAGAATAATATCCCATTGTGTGGATACACTGCATTTTGTATATCCATTTATCTGTTAATGGACACTTTCCATCTTTTGGCTTTCGTGAATAATGCACGGTCATTTAATTTTGCCCATTTTTTAATGTTATAAGAATGGAATCAGACAGTGTATTTTGTGTGCGTGTGCCTTTTTAAGCGTGCATTCGTGTTATTCCATATACCTGTAGTTCATTCATTTTTATGTAGCGTTCCATTTTAGAAATATACCACAATTTATCCCTTCTACTCTTGATGGATATTGTTGGGTTTTTTTTTTTTTCCAGTTTTAGGTGCTTTCAAATATATTAATATAAAAATAGTCCATTTTGCATGCATCTCTGTTGGGTATACAGCCAGGAGTTGAATTACTGGCTCAGAGAATCTCTTCAGCCTAACTAGATAATGCCAAAGTGGTCGTGCTAACTTTTACCCCTGTCGGCCGGGTATGAGAGTTCTTCCTTCCCACATCTTTACCAGATCTTGACGTTGTGCATCTGTTTAGCCATCCTGGTGAATTAGTCATCCTGGTGAATTTGTATTGATTTCTCATTGTGGGTTTAATTTGCATTTCCATGACTGTAAATGAGGTTGAGCACCTTTTTATACATTTATTGGCCATTTAGACATCTTACCTGCTCAAAGTTCATACATATTTTTTCTGTTAGACTTTTCCTTATTGATTTGTTGTTCTTTTTTCTGGACATGAACTTTTCGGCATGTAATAAGCTGGAAATATCTTACCCACTCTGTGGCTTGCTTGTTCACTCTCTTAATAGTGTCTTTGATAAAAGGATATTCTTAAACTTAATATAGTTGCCATTATGTTTAGCACCTTTTCCTTCTGTTTTAAAAAATTACCTTCTACACCCAGGTCACAAAGATCCTCTCCTATTTTATCTTTTGAAAAGTGTTATTGTTTTGCCTACCTCA
This sequence comes from Pteropus alecto, assembly GCF_000325575.1. Lineage (NCBI taxonomy): Eukaryota > Metazoa > Chordata > Mammalia > Chiroptera > Pteropodidae > Pteropus > Pteropus alecto. The sequence continues at coordinate 18,667,058 of NW_006442103.1, forward strand.
TTAAGACTGGTATCCACCTGGAGTTGATTTTTATTTATACTGGGAAGTAGGAGTCATGATTCATGTTTTATTCCATTTGGAGAATCAGTTTTGCCAGCACCATTTGTTGAAAAGACCGTCGTTTCTCTGCTGCTCTGCGTCATAAGTCACGCGTGCATTTTTGCATAGATTTGTTTCTGGACCCTCTGTTCTTTGTTCATTCTCGCACAATGCGACGTAGTCTGTAGCTTTGGAACAAATTTTGATATCTCCAGGGCAAGTCCTCCCACTTAGTTCTTTTTCAAGAGTATCTTGGCTATTGTTTAATGATCAGACACCAATGTTAGGAAGAATTCATACAGTTCTTTTATGTAAGTATTAAAAACAGAAAAGCCATGTTGTTCCAGTGACTTTCCAGTTCAGTAGTTGGCCGTGTTGTCCACTACAGTAGCCGCCAGTCACTCGTGAGTATCTAGCACTTGAAATGGGGCTGGTCTGAGTTGCAGTGGGTTTCAGAGACTTAGCATGACAAAAAAGCAAGCTATCTCATTAATAATTTTTGTGTCGATTACATGTTGATGTGATATTTTGGGTATTGGGTTAAATGAAATATATTATTAAAATTAATTTCACTTCATTTTACTATTTTAAAAATGTGGCTACTAAAACATTTTAAATTACATACGTGGCTTGTGTTTGTGGCTCACATTATATTATATTTCCATTGGATGGTGTGGTAGGCTGAGCAGTGGCCCCCAGGGTTATCCAGATCCTAATCTCTGGAACCTGTGAATATAACCTTGCACGGCCAAAGGGACTTTGCAGTGTGACTCAGGGTATGGACCTTGAGGAGGCACAATGATCCATGTAATCACAGAGGTCCTCATAAGCAGGAGGCAGATCAGATATGATAGTAAACAAGGAGGAGGAGGAATTAGACTATGCAAGGAGAGACTGGAGTAACCAATGTGGGCAGCCAGCAGGAACTGGAAGAAACGAGCAAAAGATTCTGCCCTGGAACCTTCAGAGAGAACCAGCCCTACTGACACCTTGATTTTAGCTCCGTAGGACTCTGGCCTCGGACTTCTGGACCGCTGGCCTCCAGAGCTATAAGAAAATAAACTTCTGTTGTTTTAAGCCACTCGATTTATGGCAATTTGTTACAGCAGCCATAGGAAATACAGACAATGTTAATCTAATTTTTTCAATTTTAATATTATATGCACCGCATACTCAGAGCCTTGTTAGCACATTATCAGTATTATTAGGAAATGCTAGACTACCGCTAAGAGATATTAGTCTAGCATATCACCCTGAGAGGGGCATCCAAGACCAAGGAGAGTTGTTTAAGAGACAGTTCTACTGACCTCATGGCTGTATGTCCAGAAGAGAATATCCAGAACTCGTCTACCTCAATAATAAAAACGGTCAAAAACTGAACAAAACAATTGAATAGACTTTTCACCTAAAAGATATAAAAAGAAATAGTTAATAAGCAAGTGACAAGATGCTCAATATCATTAATGATTAGGGACATGCAAATCAAACCACAACAAGGTACCATTTCTACCCACTAAAATGGCCATAATTAAAAAGACAGACAATAACCAATGTTGACAAGGTTGAGGAGAAGGGAAGCTTCAGACATTGCTGGTGGGGATAAAAAAAATGGTATAGTTGCTTTGGAAAACTGGTGGTTTCTTAAAAGGTTAAATATCCATTTACCATATGACCCAGTCACTTCACTCTTCGGTATCTACCCAAGGGAAATGAAAACATATCCACATAAGGAGCTGCACACAGATGTTCTCAGCAGCATTATTTATAATAACCATGATGGAAACCAGATTGGAAACATCCAAAATGTTCATCACCTGGAAACAGAATAAAGGTGGTTTGTTCATACAATGGAATATAATTCAGCAATTAAAAGAAACAAAATGCAGGTAGGTACATGCTATGGCACGGATGAACGTCAAAAACATTATGCTCAGAATCATAGTGTATGATTCTGTGTATAGGAAACGTCCAGGAAAGGCAAAGCTAGAGAGACGGATTAGTGGTTGCCTGGGGTAGGAGAGGAAGAATAGGATTGAGTCAGTGAGCGTGACGGATCGCATTAGAGTCATGACAATATTTTAAAACCGTTTTACGGTGATGGTTATACAACTTAGTAAATTTACTGAAAATATTGAATTGTACACTGGAACGATATGATAAGCAGATTATGCTTCGATAGAGTTATTTTTTAAGACTAAGGTATAGAAAGTAGCATTTAAAATGTTTAACACATGTTAAATGCACGATTATGATTCTAAATTGCCATTGGTTTATGTTTTTTATTTCATCAAAATTTATCTGTTATAAAAACTACTCCCCTTCCCTGCCTATGAAATTTTGAAAAGTTTCCACTCGAGACGATAAAAGTCTCCCTTAATTCAGTATGCTGCTAATTTATGGTTGTACAGAAAAATCTGCAACCTCATAAAAAAAAAGTTCATACTGATGTAAATTTGTAAAAAACTATGACGTGAGGTAGCATTTCTTCCTTCTTGAAAATTTGTTTTAAGGTTTCTCGCTACCAAAAAAACCTAAAGATTTGTTTCCAGGGCTACTGAAACCATGCATTGACGACGTAGTTTATAACCTTTTTGAAGGAAGGGTACAGGGTCCCCCGAGACCTGGTGTGACATGTCCCAGATTTGGCTTCCCCTGCTCCCGCGCGCGCACCGCGGGGCCCTCCCTGCTTCCAGCGTCTCCTCCCTCCCCGCCTCCCGCTTCCTTTTCGTTGAGGTGTCTTCTGGTCTCTGTTTGGTTTTTATTTAACTCTCTTTTGCTTCCTTTTTACATCGTGTAGACTTTTTTCCCTTTTGTAATCTGAAGGTTTATCTTTTCCTATCTGTCAGCCTTTTCAGGACAACCTTGCCCATCGCCTGGGACGTAATTAACTCTCTTCCAGTGGAATTGGTGTTTGGAAAACTGCAGGGCAGGGGCCCAGGCTCAGGCCAGAGGTGGCTGTGGGGGTTCGGGGGGCGGGGGAGGGTAGATGCCTCTCAGCTGGTTTTCTCTGCACACAGTCGCGTCCACTGTGAATACCCATAGTTCTGTTTCTTCGTTCTAATCCTTTTGCCTCTTATTTCGTTTTCTTTTTTTACTACCCTGGACAACCTCCAAGTAATGTTGATGGGAAGTAGAGATCGAGGGTGTCCTGACCTTCTCTCGTTCCTGATGGTGGTAGCCAGCCTCCGAGGTGGCCCCGTGAGCCCGACCTGCTGGTGTTCACACCCCGTACAGTCCCTTCTCCTATTGTTCGCGTGACCAGTTGAGCATGGCAGAAGTGATGGTGTGTCATTTCTGAGGCAAGGGCATAAAGGACACAGTGGTGTCTGCCTTTCTTGGAAACCGGTTCTGGGGGATGCCGGCTGCCGTCTTGTGAGCAGGGGTCCATGTGGTACAAAACCGAGGACTCCAGCCAATGACAAGAACCCAGGCCTCCTGCTAACAGCCACGTGAGCGACCTCGAAGGAACCTCTGGCCCCAGTCGAGCCTTCGGAGGATGCGGCCCAGCCGACTTCTGGACTAAAACCTCCCCAGAGACCCTGAGCCAGAGCCACTCAGACCATTTCCAAATTCCTAATGCACAGAATCTGTGAGCTGCCGTTTGTTGCTTCAGTCCACTCCGTGTCGAAGTAATTTGCTGTCCAGCAGCAAGTCACTGATCTCAAAGGAAAAGCTTTCAGCATTTCACCACTAAACGATGTTTGCTGTTGCTGCTTGGTAGGGAGCCTTCACCCTATTAAGAAAGTCCTCTTTTATTCACAGTTTGTTAAGAGTTTATATCATAAATATATTTTGAATTTTACTAAGTAATTTTCCTTCAGCTATTGAGATGATTTTTTCTTATTCAGTTTATTCATGTGGTAAATCCATTCATTGATTTTTTTAAATGTTAAACTCAGTTTGCATTACTAAAATAATAATAAATACAACTTGGATATGATGTATGATTTTTTTATGTATTGCTGGATTCAACTTCCTCATATTGTATTAAGAATTTTTGTGTCCTTGTTCATAAATGGGATTTACCTGTAATTTTTCTTCCTCACACTGTCTTTATCGGGCTTTGGTATGAAAATTAGGTGTTTTGTGGTTTTTATGAGATTGCCAGTCAGGTAACAAGAAGAACGGCTCGGGGAAAAGAATTATTAAACTCACAGGCCCTGGAGACAGGAGGCATGGCAAGATGTTTAACTAGGATTTCAGTTCTTTTAAGTTATTGGTCTATTCAGAATTTATTCTTCTTTGGTAAAATTTCATAAACTGTCTTTTTCCCCCTTGGGAATTTATCCACGTCATACAGATTTTCAAATGCTTTTAGCATAAACTTCCTAACATCCCCTTGGCTTCTTTTTAGTTTCTGCAGGAACGACAGCTCCCCGGACAGAGTTCGTTTGTGCTTTCTCTCTGTCTCTCTGTCTCTCTGTCTCTCTCTCTGTCTCTCTGTCTCTCTCTCTCTGTCTCTCTGTCTCTCTCTGTCTCTCTGTCTCTCTGTCTCTCTCTCT